>NC_134483.1:353787947-354087947 GCF_040206685.1 Ascaphus truei | reverse complement strand
TATGGGATTTAGTGTAATCATCAGTTTGAAGCAACATTTCTTACTTGCTTTTAGGACATGTAATAATTCACAACAGGGCCTGCATTAAAGGATTATGATGCCTATAGTGAACAACCACATTGTTTAACACCCTGTCATTGCTAATTCCATATATATATATTTGTAACCCTCCCTGCCCAGCTTCTAGGGAGATTACTTCGGGGGTGTATTATATGGCTACTATACATGGGTTACCTTGACTCAGGGTGCTGGATTCAGGCGGCTGGGCGATGAGGTATCAAAGCAGTAGAATAATGGGCGCCAAAAACTTTTCAAGTATAACTGTCATTTATGCGTGTCCACATGGACAGGGACTGCTCATACACAAATTAATAACATTATACTGTATTTTATAACAGACACACGAATACAGTTCTTCCATCAGTGCCCACTCTTAACACTTCAATGAAGGACAGAGTAAATGTGGGACCTGGCCCCCTGGTAGCTTCGGAGCCATTAATGGTATTGATCCCATTACTCGGGGGTGCCTATGTGCATTTTGACGGGTCCTTTCTTACTTGACCCAATACCTTTGCCTGTTTGGGAACTGACTTCAATATAGACGGAGTTTTGGAAGCATCAGATAAACAAACAATAACATGTTATGAATTGAAAGACAAATGAAATTATACATGACTCATAGTAGTGACATTTTATTAGCTGATTTATAGCTGTAAAAGAGTAGACGTTTTTGCATTGACAAGTGTATTAGTGTATTAGTGAATTAAGGTGGTCTGTTTAATACTTGTTTTAACTATTCATGTCATTAGCTGTCTTAAGTGTTGTGTGTCTGTGTTTTAGTGTTTATCCTCATTTTATATATTACTAGCTGAGAGACCCGGCGTTGCCCGGGATGTAATGTTCCCGTTCCTCTCTCTCCTCCCCCCTCTCTCTGTTTGTCCCCCATTCACATCAATCCAGTCCCCCCCCTCCCTCCCTCCTTTACAGCTTCATGTAGCGTGTGTGCGTCAGTCACTGTGTGTTTGCTCGCGCGTCAGTGAGTCTGAGGCAGAAACACAAACACACACAGACTGACTGACGCACACACAGTCAGTGTGTGCCTCAGTCAGTGTGTGCGTGCGTCAGTCAGGCTTTGTGTGCGCGTCAGTCAGTGTGTGCGTGCGTGCGGCAGTCAGTCAGTGTGTGCGCGCGGGGCGTCAAAGGCAGGGGGGGCGTCAAAGGCAGGGGGGGGCGTCAAAGGGAGGGGGGGGGCGTCAAAGGGAGGGGGGCGTCAAAGGGAGGGGGGGGGCATCAAAGGGAGGGGGGGGGCGTCAAAGGGAGGGGGGGGCGTCAAAGGGAGGGGGGGGCGTCAAAGGGAGGGGGGGGGCGTCAAAGGGAGGGGGGGGGGCGTCAAAGGGAGGGGGGGGGGCGTCAAAGGGAGGGGGGGGCGCCTCAAAGGCATGGATTCCTCCCCCTGCATTTCCTGCAGTGGACAGGAGGGGGGGGGGCAGTGGACAGGAGGGGGGGGGCAGTGGACAGGAGGGGGGGGGCAGTGGACAGGAGGGGGGGGCAGTGGACAGGAGGGGGGGGCAGTGGACAGGAGGGGGGGGGGCAGTGGACAGGAGGGGGGGGGCAGTGGACAGGAGGGGGGGGCAGTGGACAGGAGGGGGGGGCAGTGGACAGGAGGGGGGACGCAGTGGACAGGAGGGGGGACGCAGTGGACAGGAGGGGGGGGGGCAGTGGACAGGAGGGGGGACAGGAGGGGGGACGCAGTGGACAGGAGGGGGGACGCAGTGGACAGGAGGGGGGACGCAGTGGACAGGAGGGGGGACGCAGTGGACAGGAGGGGGGACGCAGTGGACAGGAGGGGGGGGCAGTGGACACGAGGGGGGGGCAGTGGACAGGAGGGGGGGGCAGTGGACAGGAGGGGGGGGCAGTGGACGGGAGGGGGGGCAGTGGACAGTGACACACACACACACACACACACACACACACACACACACACACACACACACACACACACACACACCAGTTGATGCGCCCTTTCTCAGTTCCGTTTGGCGCCGGAGGTGGGGAGCGACACCTACCTGTACTTCCGGGCGCCGCCACCGTCTGACTCGGCGCCGCGAGGGAGGAAGGGGGTCCGCCATCTTACGCGCCGCGTGGCAGCTGCGGGAAGCGAGGTGATTTGGAGCGGGGAGGGGGGAGAGGTGATTTGGAGCGGGGAGAGGTGATTTGGAGCGGGGAGAGGTGATTTGGAGCGGGGAGAGGTGATTTGGAGCGGGGAGAGGTGACTTGGAGCGGTGAGGGGGGAGAGGTGATGCCGCTGGGGAGGGGGAAAGGTGATTTGGAGCGGGGAGGGGGAAGAGGTGATGCCGCTGGGGAGGGGGAAGAGGTGATGCCGCTGGGGAGGGGGAAGAGGTGATGCCGCTGGGGAGGGGGAAGAGGTGATGCCGCTGGGGAGGGGGAAGAGGTGATGCCGCTGGGGAGCGGGGAGAGGTGATTTGGAGCGGGGAGAGGTGATTTGGAGCGGGGAGAGGTGATTTGGAGCGGGGAGAGAGGTGATGCCGCTGGGGAGGGGGGAGAGGTGATTTGGAGAGGGGAGAGAGGTGATTTGGAGCGGGGAGAGAGGTGTGTGTGTGTGTGTGTGTGTTTTATTTATTTTTTTGGACCTTTGGCCCGTCACTCCGCCTCAGGCCAATGAGAGGTGTGGGGGGCGGGCCAAGGGGGTGGTGTGAGTGTGTGAGGCCAATGAGAGGTGTGCGGGGGCGGCCGGCCCAAGGGACCAATGAGAGGGACACCGGACATCCAGACAGGCAGGCAAACATACAGTGCTTTCACTAATATAGTATAAGATTTCATAAACCAATAAAGGTTAGGTTTTATTCCGTACACATCATATAATTATCCAATGAGTGCTAGTTATATAGGGGTCTTTTCACTTGTCTAGGCAAGTGTAATTTTGCCCATTAGTGAATTATAGAACACATTTTATTGGATATCATGGACTCATCCGGTGGGTGGTTTCATATTATACACTATTTTGCCACTTTCCCTGACACACACTTCATTTCCATAAATCAGTCATGTAAACAATGTAAAATATGTTTATTTCAGAGATTTGTATCCAGTTATTTTGGATGATGCAGAGATACAGTAGCCACATTTCTAGTCATCTGTGTCCATTTTTATACCACGCACATTATGTTTAGTGCTAATAGGGAACAGAGGTTTTCTTGATGAAAGAGTAAGACTGACTTATGTAGGAGACAAATAAGTTACAGATCTTACCCCATTTGCTTACAATAACAAGCTCCACATGACATGTCAAATTCATAGCAAAGTAGAGTGTAAAACACAATTCTAGCAATGATCGCTTTAAAAGTTGACGTGCGTCTATTTTCCAAAGCTTCCCAGCATGAAACACAGAGCTGACACTAAAGTATAAAATTATTAGGCAGCTCTGAGAAAATTCACAGTGATGGATATTTTAATAACTGCACTTCAGATGAAGTTCCATAGTGTAAAACACAATGAAGTCACACAGGGAGGAAAGCATTGCTAGTGGAAAACTACTGTATGAGTGCTCATGTAGATGTTCTGCAAGACTTAATATTATAAATGGAATACATTTAATGGGTATGCAGCCCTTGCCCAGCCCCATAGCAGTAATTAACTTGTGATGGGAATTCTGTCAGGTACACCACTTCTCAGGGATAATACAAAAGCACAGTTGCATGTCCTTGCAGGACTGTAAGTAAAGAGAATTGAAGAACAGGCACTGGGGACTTGTATAAAAACACATACAAGTTTATTAAACCATAAACGACAGTGAGTTCTTCTGCAAACACAAAACAATAAAGTCACCCTCTGGTAGGTCCCGGGCCTTTCCCAGAAGGGGTAGTTCATGGGTTGAGGAAGGAGAAAGGTGTCCCCTGGATTCAGATGTAGCACAATAAGCTCCATTCAGTACCTCTCTTGCGCCCTTTACACCTAGTTCCTCATAGTCTGGGATTCTTTAGAGTAGGGGTGCGTAAACTGGGGGGGCGGCTGTTGCAGAGGCCCCGCACTTTTCCCCCAAAGCATTTAAATTAATGCCTGGGGGATCACGTGAGGCCTCTTACCTTGTCTTTGGCGACGTGGCATTGTAGACGGACGTTCACAGAGGTACACAATTGGAGACTTTATAAGGTGAAATTATAATAGGCTTTATTGTGCCTTTTTCTTTTCATCAGGAAATCATCCAAACACAGGGGGGGGGGGGGGGGGAACAAAGCTTCTATTTACTTGGGAGTATCTCTAGTGAAAATACCATGCAATTAATTCACAACTCCCTAAGTCAAGCATGTCTTGCAGCCCCAAAACACATAGCATGAAATAAGCAGATATAAGCAGTCTCTTAATTATGAAAGTCTTATCTGTTTCTTGCTGTAGAGTAAGCTTCTCTGCTTTCCTGGAACCGCACCCGTGCGTGCACAGAAAATATCAGCATCCAGGTTTAGAAGTCTTATTTGGTGTCTTGCAATCAGCTATGCTGGGCAGAGCTCAAGACCGGTCAGCTCCAGAGACGTGTGTTCTCTTGGTCAGTCTCTCCTGGGAGTCTCAAGAACACTCCTCTGTCTCTCCAAAGGTCAGCTCTCATTCAGAGCTAAGGAGTCACTTCCTGTCTCAACAGACAGGCTTTTGTAAGCAAACTAGATCAGGCAGGTGGTGTTTATTAATTGACTACCAGCAGTTAACCACCACACTGCTAGATTAAAGGCACATTACTTGAACAGGGATTTCTCCCCTGTTACAGGCATCAAATGACGCTGCAGGGTCAAGTGATGTCATTTTGCCATGGCACTGTGGCGTGATGGAGGTCGCAGCGGGGAAAGTTTGCGCTCCCCTGCTTTAGAGTATAGTGCCTTTTCTGTGTCAATCCCTGTTTAAGTTAACCTACTTTTCTAAACGCCGGTGGAGATTTGGTCATGACAAAGCGGCCACTACCAAATGTTATAGAACGGCTACAGGTACATGACATATATGAATTTGGAAGCACAATCCAATATAAATGTTCAAAGGGATCCTTCTGCGTATGTACATAAGTTGTCATATGCAGCTACTCAAGTTTTGTTCATATATTTTTTTTTAACATTGTTAGAACTGTGGGTGCCAAATGCGATATTCCCTGCCCCAGGAACTAGTCCCTAGTTGATGAGTGTAAGGAGTCCACACTTCAGTTTACTGCTTACCTTGCCTCACAGACCTGTGCAGTCCTGGAACACTCCCTCTGGTATCTACTGCAGCTGTGCAAGCTATCACTGCAACCTAGCCTTGTACTCACTCATTGGAGCAGTGCCTTCACACCCTCCTCCGGGGATTGGCCCGCTGGCCTTTAAGTACTGCATCCCCACAATCCTTCTCTGCCGAGCATAACCCTTCCTGGTTTTCACAAGTGTTCTGCCACAAGCCCTATGGCTTGGCTCTGTTGTGTTCTAATCTCTCTAGTTCTATTCCCTAGTTCACACAGAGTTCTGTTCCTGTCTCCTGTGCTGAAGCGGAGTACTCTCCTTGTTGACTTCAGCTCCCTGTTTCCTGAGACCGGCTGCTAGTGTCACGCAGCGGTCTGTTCTTGTCTCCTGTGCTGAAGCGGAGGTTTCCCCAGTGTTGTCTTCAGCTCCCTGGTTCCTGGGGCCTGCTGCTCATTCTCTATTGCAGAGGCCGTGTCCTGGTTCCTGCGCTTAAGCGGAGGATTCTCCAGCCCGCTCAGGACTCTTGCGCTGAAGCACTGATTTACCACTGCTGCCAGGCGGTGTGCCCAACCCGGTCTACCTATCACTTCCTGAGACCAGTACCATGGGCCATGGTTGCCGCACGCGCAGAGTCCACTCCCACGCTCATGCTCCTAAGCTGAAGCGGGGAACGCCTGACTTCCTGTTGCCGAACTCCTGCTTGAACAACGTTTACCCTGATGTCTCCAGTCCTGACCCTGGCTTGCCCACTGACGATGCTGCCTTCTCCAGTCCTGACCCTGCTACGTACGACTACGAACTGCGCAATCCGGATCAGCCTGCGCGGTCTAAGGTCGGTGCTTTTACAACCCCACCTCAGCCACGCGATCTGACCCAGGTTTGTGGCGAGCACAACCGTGACAAGGAGAAATTACTCAGCCGAAAAATGATTATCGTACAATAAGACCAGGGGGGTTAGCCTTGATTTGGCAGCCAATAGGAATCCACAAGGTCATCGGGAGATGTCATTTGGCTTTTTGTTGGTGATCCTGTGGCTATCTTTGGTGTGTTTTCAAAGAAACAAAAATAAAAAGTGTAATTTCTCATCAACTGGGGTTGAGAAGCTGGGAACAGTGTGGATGAGTTCTGTGGGACCCTCCAGATCTAAGAAAGTAAACATTATATCTGGGGGATAAAGCTGTTTTTAAATACGTTTACTTCCAGTGCAAATGTAAGCTAAATGTCCTTAAAATATAACTGGAAAGAATATGCCTAACTTCAAAATTAAGATACAATCCAATTGAACTATTGGGAGAATTATGAAAGACGTTTTCCTCTATTGCAGGGCTGATGTGACATGCATGGTATTCTTCTTCTTCACTAAACAGGCTGACATTTATTTATTTACTACACAGCCTGCTGTTTAAGTCTACTGGATGAAATACTTGAATTTATATTGATCCAAAGGAAGGCAAGCGTAATAAAACAAAACTGAATTAATTTTTACCTCTACTAATAGGGTGTCAGTTACAGGAATTTCCCAGAATCAGCAACTTTCCTTATGTTTTATCACTTGCTGTACAAGATATCTACGACCATATTTTTTTTTTTTGAGGGGGAGGGAGTAATTATATTTTATACCCTCAAGCGGCCAGTCGACTTCAATAGGGAATTTCGTCCAAAAACAGCCACGTTGAACAATATAGAATAAGGCCCTTAACTAAGCAGTGCTATTCCATAAGACGCCTCTTGTGCTGAAAGGCACCTTATTGCTCATTTACTTGAAGGTGTCTTTCAGTGTCAAAAGATTCATTATGGGAGAAAACTGAATAGAAAATATGACCTAATCTCCTCTGAAATGTACCCACTGTATCTGCAACCACTGCTTCCAAAAAGAGTGTTTATTTCTTTGTAGATCAAATAATGACTGCATGTTCATTGAAAAGTAAATTTGTATGACCCCATCATTTATAGTGGAAGTGGAGGTTTGGTAATAAGGTAAACAAAACGACAGAGGCATTTTTTCCCCCCCATTAAAAACGTTATAACGGCAAGTGACTTCAATCCTGCTGGATTCTGCATTTCCTTAAGAATTAGTTGCAACATTGTGTTTTCGTTACTAATTCTTTCTTTAGCAATAGTGAGAATTCACAGACAGGAACCTGATGCCAGCACCACATTCAATCATCTTTTTCCTTAAAGCAGGTTCACCTTCTGACTCTTTATTTTCCTATGTACCTATGGAAGAAATTCCACGCCATTCATATTTGAAATGCAATTGGGAATAGAGAAAAGAAAAGATGGTATAATGTAATGTACAACATTTGGATTAATTGCTGTCTATACTTTAGAACCTGGAGTATTATATGGGTAATTTTACAGGCAGTGACATCCTTTAATGGATTAATATGAGAATTATTCATAGATGTAGTTAGCACATACTGTAAGCAGACGTCTAAAATATTTTCAGTTGGGCTGGTCAAACACTAATCTGTTGCAACACATAAAAATGCCCATTAGGTGACATTTAATAACATGATATAAAGATCACTGGGGCTGTAAATTGGAATGCTGCAGAGCACAGACACAACATAGGCATCTGCAAGCCTAATAATTGTTGGTGTTTGTAACACAGCCCTGGAAATTGGGAGAAGGAATATCAGAACTGGCTTTGCAGTGGAATGTTCCAATACAATGTCAGTTGACAAATCCTTGTGACTTTGCGACAATTACTATTTCTCCATGTGTCTCATATAGCAAATATTGTATGCTCGTTGAAGATAGGACTCACTTCACTTACAAAAGTCTATAGAAAGAGCTGTATTCAGTTCATCGCTAAAGAAACCAAACACACAGGGCGCTGTTATAAAGAAATAATGATTATATCTAAGGTGATCAAAAAACAATAAAATAATGTGAAATATATTGAACGTGAAATCAAAAGGTAAAAGATACTGAATTTTCTGCTCAAAACCCAAATGAACCATCCTCGTAGTTCCTAGATGTAGTTTTTGCATGTAGTGGGGAGCGCAGAATCACACCAAAAGTAAAAAGACAAAGAAAACATGGGCTTGTATTGTAATCTAATGATGCCAAAACTCACATGACGCCAAAGAATATCAAGCAGTGTTAAACACTTAATGGGTTAACTCCAGGGATTCCTCCGAATGGCCCCTTACTATCCACCCCTTCCAACTCCGGTACAGTGGCGACACCCTTTATTCTAACTCGGCTAGTTCCGCGAATTTCAGATTATCCCAGTTATGTGCGGTTTTGTGTCGTTTTCGCCCGGAGTGTATTGCGTTATTTTCGCGCCCGTGATTTAAGCATTTTATTCTCGCTGTCTGCAATACTGCAATGCCGTGTATAAACTCATGGGGGCATTTGCGAGCTGTTGTCTTTGAAGTCTAATACCTTCGCGGTTCAACCTACTGTACGTCAGTACACAGTCTGTGCGTGCGCGCGCAGTAATAGTAAAATTGCATGTATAAAGTACATGCATTTGCAGTGCTGTGCTGCTGTACGGTACTGTACTGTATGTCTCATTTGAAAATTGTTGAAATGCATAGGCGTGTACAGTACTGTAGCAGTGTAAAGGGAACCCTCGCTACTGACATTGTTTGAGTAGCCCTTTTGGCAATATTGTATCTCCTTTCACATGTCAGTGATACACACTATATCAAACATTTAGAAACATTTAGAAACCATACACTGTATCATTGCATATACAGTACTTACCTGCCCTGTTAGAGGGTATAAAGCTACAGTAGCCTAGAATTTATTTGGGATACATACTCCTTTTTGGTCTACCCTTCCTCCACCTTATTTTTAATTCGCCGCTAACATAGGATTTGGGTTCCAGGTTTCTGCTCATGCTGACTTAGCCGCGCTGGTTTGAAACGGCTTTCTCCGCCATTACGGTCAATGATAGGACATTTCTCGCCGGCGTGACCCTTTCTCATCGCCATTACTGGTTGGACCCTGTTGGGGTCAAGTGAGAGGGTTCCTAACATCTAGGGGCAAAATGAATTTTATTTCTAGGTGCCCTAGAACAGAAGTTCCCACGCTAATTGGCCGTGAACTTGACCGAGGCCCTAGTTCCCATGCCAATTGCGCGATTACCCTGACTCCGTTCTGTTGCCACGAGAGGGTCGCTATTTGCCATGCAATCCTGTGTGAACTAGGACTGCATGGTGACCGAATCTGAGCCCTCTAGGTTGAACAGAACCGGAGTTATGGGTTCCAGGTTTCTGCTCATTCTGACTTAGCCGTTTCAAAGCAGCACGGCTTTCTCCGCCATTACGCTCAATGATAGGTCCCTCATCGCCGGCGTGACCCATTCTCGCCGCCATTACTGGTCGCACCCTGTTGGGGTCAAGTGAGGGGGTTCCTAACATCTGGGGGCAAAATGAATTTTATTTCTAGGTGCCCTAGAACAGAAGATCCCACGTCAATTGCCCTAGTTCCCACGCCAATTGCGCGATCATTGCTCTTTTTTTACAATGTTGCCGATCTTGCGACATTTGTTACACTGTCAAAGGAGCAAATGGAAACAATGTAAGACAAATCAACATGTTCTTTTATTGGTGGAGTCAGTACAAAAACATTTATTTACAAATACCGTACAATGTAGAAACATTTTAAGTGCACAGCAATTCAAAACATCAACAGGTGTATGGTTTACTGCTACAGTACATGTGTGAAAACATTTGTCAGTTAGTATGGTTTACAGCAGGCCTGCACAACTCGTAAAGTGCGAAGGGCCGAACTGCTCCAAGGAAAAATAAATTGGGCCGCACGGGTAAAATCATCATCATCATCATCATCATCATCTCTCCTCCAGCACCCATCATCATCCTCATATCTCCCCCAGAACCCAACACTATCAACCATTGCGATACTCCCCATCTATCTCTCATACCCCCATCTCTCCCCCTCACCCACACACAATACACCCCTCCACATCAAACACACAATACCCCCCTCCACATCAAACACACAATACCCCCCTACACTCCACACACATCCCACCACCCCCTGCAGCTCACATCCCTCCCCCCTGCAGCTCACATCCCTCCCCCCTGCAGCTCACATCCCTCTGCCCCCTTGCACCTCACATCCCTCTGCCCCCTTGCACCTCACATCCCTCCCCCCTGCAGCTCACATCCCTCTGCCCCCTTGCACCTCACATCCCTCTCCCCCCTTGCACCTCACATCCCTCTCCCCCCTTGCACCTCACATCCCTCTCCCCACTTGCACCTCACATCCCTCTCCCCCCCTGAACCTCACATCCCTCTCCCCCCTTGCACCTCACATCCCTCTCCCCCCTTGCACCTCACATCCCTCTCCCCCCTTGCACCTCACATCCCTCTCCCCCTTGCACCTCACATCCCTCTCCCCCCTTGAACCTCACATCCCTCTCCCCTCTGAACCTCACATCCCTCTCCCCCTTGCACCTCACATCCCTCTCCCCCCCTTGCACCTCACATCACTCTCCCCCCCTTGCACCTCACATCCCTCTCCCCCCTTGCACCTCACATCCCTCTCCCCCCCTTGCACCTCACATCACTCTCCCCCCCTTGCACCTCACATCACTCTCCCCCTTGGGTGGGTGACAGTGACTGGGTGACAGTGACTGGGTGGGACACAGTGACTGGGTGGGTGACAGTGACTGGGTGGGTGGGTGACAGTGACTGGGTGGGTGACAGTGACTGGGTGGGTGACAGTGACTGGGTGGATAGGTGGGTGACAGTGACTGGGTGGGTGACAGTGACTGGGTAGGTGACAGTGACTGGGTGGGTGACAGTGACTGGGTGGGTGACAGTGACTGGGTGGGTGACAGTGACTGGGTGGGTGACAGTGACTATGACAGTGACTGGGTGGGTGGGTGACAGTGACTGGGTGGGTGACAGTGACTGGGTGGGTGACAGTGACGGGGTGGGACACAGTGACTGGGTGGGAAGAGTGACTGGGTGGGACACAGTGACTGGGTGGGTGACAGTGACTGGGTGGGTGACAGTGACTGGGTGGGTGACAGTGACTATGACAGTGACTGGGTGGGTGGGTGACAGTGACTGGGTGGGTGACAGTGACTGGGTGGGTGACAGTGACGGGGTGGGAAGAGTGACTGGGTGGGACACAGTGACTGGGTGGGTGACAGTGACTGGGTGGGTGACAGTGACTGGGTGGGTGACAGTGACTATGACAGTGACTGGGTGGGTGGGTGACAGTGACTGGGTGGGTGACAGTGACTGGGTGGGACACAGTGACTGGGTGGGAAGAGTGACTGGGTGGGACACAGTGACTGGGTGGGTGACAGTGACTGGGTGGGTGACAGTGACTGGGTGGGTGACAGTGACTATGACAGTGACTGGGTGGGTGGGTGACAGTGACTGGGTGGGTGACAGTGACTGGGTGGGTGACAGTGACGGGGTGGGATACAGTGACTGGGTGGGAAGAGTGACTGGGTGGGACACAGTGACTGGGTGGGACACAGTGACTGGGTGGGTGACTGGGTGGGTGGGTGACAGTGACACTGACTGGGTGGGTGGGTGACAGTGACTGGGTGGGTGACAGTGACTGGGTGACAGGGTGACAGTGACTGGGTGGGTGACAGTGACTGGGTGGGTGGGTGACAGTGACCTTGACAGTGACTGGGTGGGTGGGTGACAGTGACTTGACAGTGACTGGGTGACAGTGACTGGGTGGGTGGGTGACAGTGGGTGGGTGGGTGACAGTGACTGGGTGGGTGACAGTGACTTGACAGTGACTGGGTGGGTGGGTGATAGTGACTGGGTGGGTGACAGTGACTGGGTGGGACACAGTGACTGGGTGGGAAGAGTGACTGGGTGGGACACAGTGACTGGGTGGGTGACAGTGACTGGGTGGGTGACAGTGACTGGGTGGGTGACAGTGACTGGGTGGGTGACAGTGACTATGACAGTGACTGGGTGGGTGGGTGACAGTGACTGGGTGGGTGACAGTGACTGGGTGGGTGACAGTGACGGGGTGGGACACAGTGACTGGGTGGGAAGAGTGACTGGGTGGGACACAGTGACTGGGTGGGACACAGTGACTGGGTGGGTGACTGGGTGGGTGACAGTGACACTGACTGGGTGGGTGACAGTGACTGGGTGGGTGACAGTGACTGGGTGACAGGGTGACAGTGACTGGGTGACAGGGTGACAGTGACTGGGTGGGTGGGTGACAGTGACCTTGACAGTGACTGGGTGGGTGGGTGACAGTGACTTGACAGTGACTGGGTGACAGTGACTGGGTGGGTGGGTGACAGTGGGTGGGTGGGTGACAGTGACTGGGTGGGTGACAGTGACTTGACAGTGACTGGGTGGGTGATAGTGACTGGGTGGGTGACAGTGACTGGGTGGGTGACAGTGACTGGGTGGATAGGTGGGTGACAGTGACTGGGTGGGTGACAGTGACTGGGTGGGTGACAGTGACTGGGTGGGTGACAGTGACTGGGTGGGTGACAGTGACTGGGTGGGTGACAGTGACTATGACAGTGACTGGGTGGGTGACAGTGACTGGGTGGGTGACAGTGACTGGGTGGGTGACAGTGCCTGGGTGGGTGACAGTGACGGGGTGGGACACAGTGAATGGGTGGGAAGAGTGACAGGGTGGGAAGAGTGACAGGGTGGGACACAGTGACAGGGTGGGACAGTGACTGGGTGGGACAGTGACTGGGTGGGTGACTGGGTGGGTGACTGGGTGGGTGGGTGACAGTGACACTGACAGTGGGTGGGTGGGTGACAGTGACTGGGTGGGTGGGTGACAGTGACTGGGTGACAGGGTGACAGTGACTGGGTGGGTGACAGTGACTGGGTGGGTGACAGTGACTGGGTGGGTGGGTGACAGTGACTGGGTGGGTGACAGTGACTTGACAGTGACTGGGTGACAGTGACTGGGTGGGTGGGTGACAGTGACTTGACAGTGACTGGGTGACAGTGACTGGGTGGGTGGGTGGGTGACAGTGGGTGGGTAGGTGACAGTGACTGGGTGGGTGACAGTGACTTGACAGTGACTGGGTGGGTGGGTGACAGTGACTTGGGTGACAGTGACTTGGGTGACAGTGACTAACAGTGACAGTGACTTACCTTGACCCGGGTGGGTGCAGGTTGCCGCCGGACGCTTGCTCCTCCTGCCCCCGATATCCCTGCGGCAGCTGCCTGGGACGGGAGGTGGGCTTGGGGGCGCGGGTTGGGGGAAGGGGGGGGAGGAGGGCACGGGAGGTGAGCTCGTGGGGGACGCGAGAAGCTGGCCGCGGAGGGAAGCGGTGAGAAGCAGGCCGCTGGAGGAGCTGAATTATTTAATTATTACTTCCCCCTCCGGCCCACGTTGGGAGCAGGGAAGGGGGGGGGAGCGGGCACGCAGAGGAGCTGCATGTTGCTTCCCCCTCCGGCCCACGTTGGGAGCAGGGAAGGGGGAGGGGAGCGGGCCCGCAGAGGAGCTGCGTGTTGCTTCCCCCTCCGGCCCACGTTGGGAGCAGGGGGGGGGAGCGGGCCCGCAGAGGAGCTGCATGTTGCTTCCCCTTCCGCCCCGCGTTGGGAGCAGGGAAGGGGGGGGGGGACGGAGCGGGCCTAGCGCATGCGCGCCGGGACCGCAGGGAATTGGCGCCATTTTTTTTTCAAAGTTTTTTTTTTTTCCAAATTTTTTTTTTTTTCAAAGTTTTTTTTTTTTTTTTTTAAATCTCATCGAGGGCCACACAGAGAGGCCAGGCGGGCCGCATGCGGCCCACGGGCCGCGTGTTGTGCAGCCCTGGTTTACAGTCACATGTTTTAAATACAATACAGTACATTCTTTAATATCTTTAAAATATAAATATATAAATATAATTTAAAATAATCCGTTCTGTGGGTCTGAGCGGGTTGAAATTGCATCAGTACAGTCCTAGAGGGCAGCAAACAGGGCAGGTTTTCAGGGCAACCTTGAAAACCGTGCCTGTTTGCGGCCCTCAGGGACTGGAGTCGTGCATGTCCTGTGTAAAAAAACACACAACAACGCTTTGCTCATTTTCTGCAGTTACTGTAGTCATTGTGTTTTTAATCCGTCCCTAGCCAAGCGTCAATTGGCTGACTGCGCCTGCGTGTACTCGAGAGAGAGAGAGAGAGAGTGTGGGGGAGAGAGAGAGAGTGTGAGAGAGAGAGATAGTGTGGGGGAGAAAGAGAGAGTGTGGGGGAGAGAGAGAGTGTGGGGAGAGAGAGAGTGTGGGGGAGAGAGAGAGTGTGGGGAGAGAGAGAGAGAGTGTGGGAGAGAGAGAGAGAGTGTGGGGGAGAGAGAGAGAGAGTGTGGGGGAGAGAGAGAGAGAGTGTGGGGAGAGAGAGAGAGTGTGGGGGAGAGAGAGAGAGTGTGGGGGAGAGAGAGAGAGAGTGTGGGGGAGAGAGAGAGTGTGGGGGAGAGAGAGAGAGAGTGTGGGGGAGAGGGAGAGAGAGTGTGGGGGGAGAGAGAGAGAGTGTGGGGAGAGAGAGAGTGTGGGGGGAGAGGGAGAGAGAGTGTGGGGGAGAGGGAGAGAGAGTGTGGGGGAGAGAGAGAGTGTGGGGGAGAGAGGAGAGAGAGTGTGGGGAGAGGGAGAGAGGAGTGTGGGGGGGAGAGAGAGAGAGTGTGGGGGAGAGAGAGAGTGTGGGGGGGAGAGAGAGAGAGTGTGGGGGAGAGAGAGAGAGTGTGGGGGAGAGAGAGAGAGTGTGGGGGAGAGAGAGAGAGTGTGGGGGGAGAGAGAGAGAGTGTGGGGGAGAGAGAGAGAGTGTGGGGGAGAGAGAGTGTGGGGGAGAGAGAGAGTGTGGGGGAGAGAGAGAGTGTGGGGGGAGAGAGAGAGTGTGTGGGGAGAGAGAGAGAGAGTGTGTGGGGAGAGAGAGTGTGGGGGAGAGAGAGTGTGGGGGGGGAGAGAGAGAGTGTGGGGGAGAGAGAGAGAGTGTGGGGAGAGAGAGAGAGAGTGTGTGGGGGAGAGTGAGTGTGGGGGAGAGAGAGTGTGGGGGGAGAGAGAGAGTGTGGGGGAGAAGGGAGAGTGTGGGGGAGAGAGAGTGTGGGGGGAGACAGAGGAGAGAAACGGTGGGTGACACACACAGAGGGTGGGAGATACACAGAGAGAGAGAGCCTGGGTGAGTGGCTGGCTGGGTGAGTGGCTTGCTGGGTGAGTGGCTGGGTGGGGCAGGGGTGACTGGGTGGGTGGGTGAGTGACTGACACTGACTGGGGCAGAGGTGACTGACACTGACTGGGGCAGGGGTGACTGACACTGACTGGGGGTGGTGTGACTGACACTGACTGGGGGTGGGGGTGACTGACACTGACTGGGGGTGGGGGGGTGACTGACACTGACTGGGGGTGGGGGGGTGACTGACACTGACTGGGGGTGAGGGGGTGACTGACACTGACTGGGGGTGGGGGGGGGGGTGACTGACACTGACTGGGGGTGACTGACACTGACTGGGGGTGAGGGGGTGACTGACACTGACTGGGGTGGGGGGGGGGGGTGACTGACACTGACTGGGGGTGGGGGGGGTGACTGACACTGACTGGGGGTGGGGGGGTGACTGACACTGACTGGGGGTGGGGGGTGACTGACACTGGACTGGGGGTGGGGGGTGACTGACACTGACTGGGGGTGGGGGGGTGACTGACACTGACCTGGGGGTGGGGGGTGACTGACACTGACTGGGGGTGGGGGGGTGACTGACACTGACTGGGGGTGGGGGGGTGACTGACCACAGACTGGGGGTGGGGGGTGACTGACACTGATTGGAGGGGGTGACTGACGGGGGGGGGGGGTGACTGACTGGGGGGGGGCATTACTGACGGGGGGGGTTACTGACTGGGGTGGGGTTACTGACTAGGGGGGGAGGTTACTGAATGGGGGGGAGGTTACTGATTGGGGGGGGTACCTCTGTGTCACACACATAACACATACTCCCATACACACATACACATACTCCCATACACACATACATTCATTCACACACACATACACATTCTCACACACACACAGGGGAGGAAAGGCCACGACCAGCACCACGCTCCTCCCCACCCACCCGCGCCCATCTCCCGCTCGTGTGGGGGGGGGGTCAGGCTGACATCCCCCCCAATCAGCAGGGTGGGTGGGAGGCACGTGGCGAGGTATCCCCCACCGAGCGCCCCAGGGGACAGTCAGCCCCGCCGTGGCCGCCACTGCCCTGCTCCCCTCACCGGCATGTCACAGTGCACAGCCAAGCAGCTTTGCAGGCTGCTTCTTCCCCCCAGCCCGCGGCGGCATGAAGCTCGTGGGGGGGGGGGGGGGAGCCAGGCCGACATCCCCCCACCTCATGCTGCGGCTGCGCCATCATGAAGGTAGCTGGCGCATGGGAGGCAAGTGGTGAGGGCCGAGGCCCCTGCCCCCGCAAGCCAACCGGCTGCAGCAGCGGGGACCTCCCGCCCCAGACATCGATCGGTGGATCGAGGGGAAGGGGACAGGAGGAGGGGAAGGGGGACAGGAGCAGGAGGAGGGGAAGGGGACAGGAGCAGGGGACAGGAGGAGGGGGAGACAGGAGCAGGGGACAGGAGAGCTGCCGCGGTGGGAGTAGGGAGCCATGTGGGGACCAGGGGGATCGCAGGGAAGGAGCAGAGGGGCCGCAGCATGGAGAGTACTTACCCTCCAACAAATCTCCGGGCAGAAGAATGGCCGTTCGTTGTGGGCGGGATCATATAGAGCCTGGCCACGCGCCACAAAGCCTGGGAGCGCGCGCCAATCAGCTGTCAGGTAGGGGGAGTTTTTTTTTTTGTTTTTTTTTAGCGCGAGCAGGGAAATTTCAGCGCGAACGGGGGAATTAAAAAAAAAAACACGTGTGCTGCTTGGGCCAATATTTACTCGCCTGGGGGTTAAATCCACCCGCCCCGGGCATGTAAATGTATAGGATTGTCGAACACTGTATATATATATAGAAAATCTACTGTTTGTTTTTGGTGCCTGAGCACAGGGAGTTAAAGTGACTTGCTTTTTATGTACTGTATTTGGGGGTTGTATTTGGGGGTTTATTCATCAAATTATTATGATGAACTGCCTTTTGAAATTACAGTACTGTTTACTATTTCAGCCACACACCTCCAGAATCATTCATTTTCTGCAGTTACTTTAGTCATTGTGTTTTTAATCCGTCCCTAGCCAAGCGTCAATCGGCTGACTGCGCCTGCATGTACTCTAATCCTTTTAGAGATGGGAGCTTGCTGCTTACAGCGCATGAGTCACCCTACCCTACCAACCCCCTCTCTCCACAGAGTCGTTAATCTTGTGAATATTGCCATTGTGTTCTTAAACCATCCATAGCCGAGCTACACAGCCTCAGTGCTCCTGCGTGTTATCACACCATCCCCTCCCCCCCAACCCTTAGAGGCTTTGTTTACGGTAACGCTTTGGAAAATCCCCTCTCGAATTTGAACTGTAAATCTGATGTGCACAGCATTGTGAGAATTGAGAGTAAAAAAACCATTAACTGATTCATGTTGTTTTTTCATTCATTCTTACACTATACTGTCGGGGGGTGGGGCGGGTGTGGTTGTTGTCAATTATTACCATAACCAGGAATGTGAATAAATATTTATTATATTTCATCAGGGAAAAAAAAAATACAAAGATAAAAATAATCATGAATAATACATACTGCAGCCTTTATTAAATTCTTCTGGCAGATTGAAATCGGAGAAACATTTACAAAACATTTGTAAAACATGGAGATACATGAAAAATGGACATTTATACTGTATGAATATTAATTAATAATATATATATATATATAGAAAATGTACTGTTTGTTTTTGGTGCCTGAGGCACAGGGCGTTAAAGTGACTTGCTTTTTATGTACTGTATTTGGGGGTTTATTCATCAAATTATTATGATGAACTGCCTTTTGAAATTACAGTACTGTTAACAATTTCAGCCACACACCTCCAGAGTCATTCATTTTTTTCTGCAGTTACTTTAGTCATTGTGTTTTTAATCCGTCCCTAGCCAAGCGTCAATCGGCTGACTGCGCCTGCATGTACTCTAATCCTTTTAGAGATGGGAGCTTGTTGCTTACAGCGCATGAGTCACCCTACCCTACCAACCCCCTCTCTTCACAGAGTCGTTAATCTTGTGAATATTGACATTGTGTTCTTAATCCGTCCATAGCCGAGCTACACCGCCTCAGTGCGCCTGTGTGTTATCACACCATCCCCCCCCCCCCCAACCCTTAGAGGCTTTGTTTACGATAACGTTTTGGAAAATCCCCTCTCGAATTTGAAATGTAAATCTGATGTGCACAGCACTGTGAGAATTGAGAGCAAAAAAACCATTAACTGATTCATGTTGTTTTTTCATTCATTCTTATTCATTGGTGCACTGCAGGGGTCGTTGTCAATGATTATGATTCGCAGGAAAGTGAATAAATATTTATTTTATTTTATCAGGAACCAAAAAATACAAATATAAAAATAATCATGAATAATACGTAATGCAGTCTTTATTAAGTTCTTTAGGCAGCTTGAAATTAGATAACCATTTGGAAAACATTTGTAAAACATGGGGAAACATGAATAATGCACATTCATAAGAATATTATTTAATAATATATACTGTAATGTATTGTATAATATATATACTGTATATACTGTATAGTAATATTATTTTTTCCGTCCTTATCTTTTCCTCATTCTGTCTACAGTACAGTAGTTCATTGAGAGAGGAGAGGTTTTGTGTACATCATTACTGCTGTTTATATACTGTACATTTTACTGTACAAACAGATTAGACTGGACACAAAAACCCACCTCCCCCAGGCCACCCTTTTTTCCTGAAACGACAAGAAAACAAAAAATTAGTGCAGTTACTGTACTGTACTGTATGTGCGTACTGTATTATGGCATTGTGTGATGTGTAGAATTACTGTAGGTGGCTGGTGCTGCTTTCTCTGGAAAGAAAAAAAATGGAGCAGTTAGTAGGCAGTTACTGTAGTACTGTCAAACTAGTCTACTGTATACTGGAACTACTGTACTGTATACTCTGACTACTGTTAAATTCTATGTACTGTAACCTGATGGCTGGTGCTGCTCTCTCTGTAAAGAAAAAACTAACTACTGTATACACTGACTATCTGGAAAGAAAAAATCTTTGCCATACTTACCTGTATCATACTGTACTTACAATACTACAGCACAGTACTACTTTCCTGATGCTTGCCCATTACGCGCGATGACAATGGGCAACACAGTGGCAATATGGTCTATATATTTATTGCAGCGTTCCACGGTGAGTACATCGTTCCAAAAACTCATTATGCCTTTCAACAACTCATCCTTTTTTGGAGGGTTTCGCCACTTTCCGGATATGGTCCTTCAGCTGATGCCAGACCATTTCGATCGGATTGAAGTCTGGCGATCTGTCATTGGAAAAAAAGGACAATTGGTTTAAGAGCTAAAAACATTGGGGAACAAAAATGGGACACGGTCTACTGCACTTACTCCGCTGGCATCTTCACCCAGTTGATGCCGCGCTCAAGGATATGTGCCATTGACGCGGTGTGCTTGGGATCGTTGACCTGGTAGAAGCAGTGACCCTTGGGGAACTCGCGTGTGATGTATTGCACTATCTCGGGCACAATGTTGTCTTGGAAGAAAGCTTTATTCATGATTCCTATAGCAAGAAAAGAAAAGTGCTCAAAAAACTGCACAATAGTACAGTACAGTGCATACGGTAAGGCAACACTAGTAAAGTACAGTGCATTAGGCGACATTATATTTGATACATTTTACCTTCAAAGTTGACAATGCATCCCGGTCCACGCCTAGAGGTGGCACCCCACACATGCAGCTTCACAGGGTGTTTTGGCCGCGGCTTCAAAGATATGCGGCCTTTTTTGTGGAACGCAAATCTTGCAAATCTCTCCAGCGACACAGTAGACTCATCAGTGAAGATGCAATCCTGGAAAGTCTCCCCACTGTCGATCCATGCCTGGGCCTGGAGCACTCTTTTGATTTTGTTTGCGTCCTGTATCATGGGGTACGCTCTGTAATGACAAGGAATAAATTTTTTTAGCGGCACAGTGCAGTACAGTTTGCTAAACAACACTTTTACCTCCTGTACTGTCCAGTACTAACCTCACACGTCCATATTTCCATCCAATGCTGCGTCTCATCTTCTTTATGCTGCTCTCGGATATAGTCAGATTGTGCTTTTCCTGCAGAGTGTTTTTAACCCTTAATGCACTCCTCTCATCATTCTCCTCACTTATTTTGTCCACCAGAAGAGTTGTCTCCCTACAATGTAAAGAAAATATATTGTTTTATTAATATGCAGCAATATAAAATGTATATAAATATAATGTTGTAATATACAGTAAATATAAATATACCAAAAATATATACTGTTGTACGATAAATATAAATATACAAAAAATGTATACTGTTGTACTATAAATATAAATATACAAAAAATATATACTGTTGTACTATAAATATGAATATACAAAATATATATACTGTTGTAATATAAATATAAATATACATCCTATATATACCATTGTACGATAAATAGAAATATACAAAAAATGTATACTGTTGTACTATAAATATACAAAATATATATACGGTTGTACTATAAATATAAATATACAAAATATATATACTGTTGTAATATAAATATAAATATACATCCTATATATACCGTTGTAAGATAAATAGAAATATACAAAAAATGTATACTGTTGTACTATAAATATAAATATACAAAATATATATACTGTTGTACTATAAATATAAATATACAAAATATATATACCGTTGTACTATAAATATAAATATACAAAATATATATACTGTTGTAATATAAATATAAATATACATCCTATATATACCGTTGTCAGATAAATAGAAATATACAAAAAATGTATACTGTTGTACTATAAATATAAATATACAAACTATGTTGTAATATAAATTAACAGAAATAACAACAGTATTACAGTAGATACAGAACTGTATTGTAGATGTACTGTACTGTATAAACGGTACAGTACGCACAGTTTTCTATATTTTTTTTTGTTAAGTTTTATAAATATACTTACGCGTTAGTTACCTTTGGTGCCCTTTTGCGGTCTCTGTTTTTTCCGTATGCATGATAGCACACGGTGGTTGCTGGCACAACGAGGTCAGAAGTAGCTAACCAGCGCTGGATAGCAGCAATTCGGTGTCCGCTCGTGTACATGTCCTTAATTCGCATGCTGAGATCCTTTGAAATCTTTTTAACAGGCATTGCTGCGAGTAGAAAGAAATACAAACACATTAATGTATATTCGATGTTTAGTCGATGTGTATTCTATGTGCAGTCAATACACAAAATGGATGGTGTATTTATACGGTAATGACTCACATTAGAGTACGCCCACTTTCAACACCTATACCTGGTCGCCATGTATAAAAGGTTACACACTTTGCATAGCCCACCACTCGATGATCTTTATCTGAACTTGCCCTTGTCCAGATACTGCATTGTGCCACCTGCTTCCATGGAGCAACCCCGATTCTATGGACGCAGTAACCCACTCGCCTCTGCCGTGCCTGTTAAGCTCAAAAAGCGAAAGGCGGTTGCCGTTTCCACGCCAAGGGCAAAGCGACAGGCTAAGGCCAATAAAGGAAACCTTCTGCTGACCCCAAAGATTAAGGGTTTTCTTAGACGTAAGCCTCATTATGTGAAGAAGATATACGGTGATGTACTCTCGACACAAAACGATTGGCAGCCAACCCATCGAATCCACAGACCACTTCCTCCCATATGCTTCGACGACACTGCTGTAGCTGTCCTGGAAATCTTCAGCCCGTCTTCTCCGACCCCATCTTCTCCGGTTCCATCTGACGACGCTGCCGCCTCTGAAATCCACGGGTCACTGTCTCCTTTGCTCTTGGACGACTCTACTTCTCGCCCGGAAATCCAAAGGTCACTTTCTCCATCCCTCTTCGACGACGCTGCCGCTTCTCCTCTACCGGGTATCCACAGGCCACCTCCTCCACTCTTCCTCGATGCCGCTTCTGTCCATGGAACCCCCATCTCATCCTCCATTGCACCCATCCCCCCAGATGTCCAGACGCCATGCACAAGAAGCAGCTCGTTAGACCGGATGCTGAATGGGATAAGTGTGGATCTCCCCGGGAATTCTATTGTGCTGGCAAAGATAGATCTGCTTCTGGAGACCATGCTAAATGTGGAGCAACGGATGCTACAAATGGATCAACGGATGGAGAAGATAGAGGCTGACATAGCGGGCATACATTATTTGCTCGGTGCTAATGCCCCTGTTTCCCCGACGCCGGAGCAGGGGGGTGACGTGGATGTGATGAATGAGACCTTCGACCCCCTTCCATCACCAAGCGCACCCCCTCCACCAGAAGATGTAGTGTACATGTATGCCGTTGAGGAGGACATGACAACTCCGTCAAGACCACGCCAGGAGACAACACGGCGACCACGACTGGAGGAAAGCTTTCTCACAGACAACCTACCATCGCCCGTCGCCTCAAGTACACCCGCTCCCAAAAGACCTACACCCGCTCGCATCAAAACGGTGCCCGACATCACCCTGTGCGATCTGCCACCAGCGCTCAGGGAGAAGTATAGGGTGAAGAGTGCTGGTGTACCCCACAAGTATGCCTTGTTAATTTTTAAGCACCATGTTCCCTACTCGTTGTACTGGGCCTTCAAAGTGAACTACGATGGGAATCGCGTAAAAAAGGCGCTTCCTGTCAATTTAAGGAAAAACATTCTGGATGAAATGCGGCGCTTTTATCCAGTTACAGATCCTGTAATGAAAGGCGTTCGAGACTGCATTAATGGCGTTTTGCGCCATGCAAGTAATCGGCCATGGACGGACAATGTGGAGGACTTTCTGTGAGACCATACTGTTGTGCTGAACTGTATTGTACTGTACATGTTTTGCCGTACAGTACCTGCTGTACTTAAAAAAAGGAGATGTTCTTGTGTGTTTTTTTACACAGGACATGCACAACTCCAGTCCCTGGGGGCCGCAAACAGGCACGGTTTTCAAGGTTGCCCTGAAAACCTGCCCTGTTTGCTGCCCTCTAGGACTGTAGTGGTGCAGGTCTGACTGACAGTGTTGCGCACCATCCCACTGTACTGTACTATATACAGTACTGTGTTTCTTTAATAAAGGAGATGTTACTTAAAATGTTTCAACCTTGTACTTTTGCCCCTAGATGTTAGGAACCCCATCACTTGACCCCAACATGGTCCGACAAGTAATGGCGACGAGAAAGGGTCACGCCGGCGAGGAGGGTCCTATCATTAAGCGTAATGGCGGAGAAAGCCACGCTGCTTTGAAACGGCTAAGTCAGAATGAGCAGAAACCTGGAACCCATAACTCCGGTTCTGTTCAACCTAGAGGGCTCAGATTTGGTCACCATGTAGTCCTAGTTGCGGCAGAATTGCGTGGCAAATAGCGACCCTCTCGTGGCAACAGAACGGAGTCAGGGTAATGGTAAAGTTTAGGTTTCTGCCATTGACTTGCATGGCAGAAAAAAAGCCACTTTTGTAATGTGCTTTTAAACTGTATTTTTGTATCTCCGGTTCCGGGGGACGTGGAAGGCTGATATTTGGCAACTATGGCAAGCGGCCTTCCGCATGAGGACCAGGCAAATTTCAACCCACTCAGACCCACAGAACGGATTATTTTAAATTATATTTATATATTTAGATATTTATATTTTAAAGATATTAAAGAATGTACTGTATTGTATTTAAAACATGTGACTGTAAACCATACTGACTGACAAATGTTTTCACACATGTACTGTACTGTACTGTAGCAGTAAACTATACACCTGTTGATGTTTTGAATTGCTGTGCACTTAAAATGTTTCAACATTGTACTGTAATTGTAAATAAATGTTTTTGTACTTACTCCACCAATAAAAGAACATGTTGATTTGTCTTACATTGTTTCCATTTGGTCCTTTGACAGTGTAGCAAATGTCGAGGCTTGCTGCACTGTTTTTTTACTGCCAGACCGCAAAGCTGCAAGATCGGCAACATTGTAAAAAAAGAGCAATGATCGCGCAATTGGCGTGGGAACTAGGGCAATTGCGTGGGAACTTCTGTTCTAGGGCACCTAGAAATAAAATTCATTTTGCCCCTAGATGTTAGGAACCCCTCACTTGACCCCAGGGTCCGACCAGTAATGGCGACGAGAAAGGGTTACGCCGGCGAGGAGGGTCCTATCATTGACCGTAATGGCGGAGAAAGCCGTGCTGCTTTGAAACGGCTCAGTCAGAATGAGCAGAAACCTGGAACCAACCCATAACTCCGGTTCTGTTCAACCTAGAGGGCTCAGATTCGGTAACCATGTAGTCCTAGTTCAGGCAGGATTGCATGGCAAATAGCGACCCTCTCGTGGCAACAGAACGGAGTCAGGGTAATCGCGCAATTGGCATGGGAACTAGGGCCTCGGTCAAGTTCACGGCCAATTGGCGTGGGAACTTCTGTTCTAGGGCACCTAGAAATAAAATTCATTTTGCCCATAGATGTTAGGAACCTGGCACTGTATACCACTGTATACTGTAGAAGACACATAATGTAAATGATACTGTACATGTAGAATAAATGCATAGTTTTCTTTTTTCGGGTTTATTACACAGTATACTGTACGGCCGGAAAACATCAACATACAGTACAATATTATCCATCGAAATCCCCCCATTAGCCGTTTTCTTTTCTGAGGAAAAACAAAAAGAAAAGTTTTAATGTACAGTAATGGTCAGACCCTAAAGAAGTACCCAGCCAGCCCCACCAATAATTATCTCCTGTTCATATGCGCATGCGCCTAGAGTTCCACCAATAGTTCAGTATCTGCAGTACAGTACTGTAGAAGCCGCTCAGCCAATGATATTGCTTACAGGAGAATCGCTTGATTTTTGAATCGCACCGATAGTTATACAGTATTGTCAAAATAAAAAAAACACAGAAAATAATACGGCAACAATACAGTACTCACCATAGAATTTCCCATTCAGCTGGCGCCGGCGCCGGTCTACTGCCAGTCCAGCTTTCTTGATCATCCACGTCGATAGTTTGCAGCGGGACTAGTCCACCTGTAGTCAGCTGATGAGGCTGGAAATTGCTTAGGTACATGCAAGCTTCATCAAAACTGCACGCGAAATCCGGCTCAGCCTCAGGCTCAGGGTTGTCACTGACGGTGGGACCGTTATTGGAAGCCGGTGCTGGTGCTGGTGCATTGCTTGGCAGCGACTGTCGCTTCTTAGTTGGTTTTAACACGACCCTTCGCCTTTTGCCGCCTTCATGATCATAGATACCGGAAAAATCCGGTGATACACACCAATACCCTCCAACAAATTGTGGCTCAATACGATGAAAACAGGGATCGCTACATAACCTTTTCCTTACTGCACGCTTCCACGTATGAGGAGTTGGCGAAAATTTGTAAAAGTCATAGTTTTCGATAAAATACTGATAAATTTGAGCAACTGTTGCCATCTTATCCTCTGTTGCATTAATCGTGGCCTATATCAAATACGCGTAACTTCTGTCGGGTTTTTGGAAAGCGGGCTGCACTTGAACACTCATGGCGGGCGGGTCTCTGGAGAATACTGTAACTGAAACTGGTCTTTGTCTTTCTTTAATATGAAAAGCCTAAATTGATACATTTTGGCAACCTCTTCCTTCAGTCTCAAGGCCAAGTTACAATGGCACACTGTGGTACAGGATCTTTTTTAAACGAAACACCTGCAAGCCGACACATTACTGAAGCGCATGCGCATTACAATTCATGAATATCTGCCATCTGGCAGACACGCGAAGCATTGCAGCCTATTAAAATCCGAACCATTATCAATAAACGCATCAACCGCGTATCAGCCGGGCATAACCCGTGGCTGGGAACGCAAGATGAACGCGGCATGCGCCAGGTGAACAGCGTCGCATTCCAGGTACAAGCCAGGGAAAAACCGGTGATTTGTTAGAATAAAAGCTGCCGCAGCAGTATGTGTGAAATGGAACATTAACCCTCCCGTCTAAAGAAGATGACACACAATAGTGCATTTGTAGAGAGACCACGCTGCACTTGGATCCCCCTAACCCTGTAAGCCAGAATGTAATCTTACCTGCCACTGACATAGTTTGTTATAGTTGTTAAGGGGCTTAGCCCTCCAACATATAGTTAGGGAAAACCATTGTAAAAGTCAGCGCTCCAGATTGGAACTTGGCATGTTTGTTTTTTGTCGCTCCATTATGCTGAACGTATGCTCTTTTTATGCTACCCTGAAAATGACAAAGGGACAAATTATTTTGGGAGGCGATTGCAACCTGACGTTAAACCCCGAACTAGATAAAATAGGCACTCAAACGAGTCGCAGAAAGGAGGATACAAGAGCTTTTTATTGGGGGACACAGGAACCTTCAATTATGTGATGTGTGGAGAGAGCTGAATCCCTTGGCAAAGGAATTCACATTCTTTTCACCCCCACACGGCACATACTCTCGCATAGATTATATTTTTGCCTCCTCTAGACTGCTCCCCAAATGTACTCAAGTCAAGATTCATTCGGGCAACTTGGTCGAACCATGCCCCTCTAGAAGTTCGATGTTCTAACTTAAATATGCGACCACAGAGCTTTCAATGGAGACTAAATGATTCACTACTAAAGGTACCGGAGATAAGTGAGTTGCTGGAGGATGACTTATCCTTTTACTTCACTACAATCTAACAAAGACAGTGTGTCCTCTCCATTTACAGTATGGGAAAAGTACAAGGCCACCATGTGGGGCAGACTTATTAGTCTGGCCTCAATCAGGAAAAAGGAAAGAGAGGCCAAAATCAATTCGGCCAAAACTAAAATTGTGTAACTAACTAGAGTCCATCAGAGAGATGGCAAGGCTTCAACTCTAAAATTATTAAACGAGACCATAATAGAGCTAAATTAGGTTCTCACCTCTCATGCTGAACACTCCCTCAACTGGACTAAAAGCTGGTCTTATGAGAGAGCCAACAAACTGGGAGCAATTCTAGCAGACAATCTGCATAAAAAACAGGCGAGCCGGTTTATCCATGCCATAAAGCAGACATCTGGAGAGGTTACTTCTAATCCAGTAGCAATAAGTAAAGAATTTTAAAACTTCTACTCTAAGCTCTATGACGGTAATAAAACCATACAGAACGCTGAGTCCACAAAACTGGTTGAGGAATTCTTTAGCGAAGCAAATTTACCCACAATTTTGGGGTTGGAGAATGCCAAATTAGGTCAAAAGATAGAAATGGACGAACTACTATTAGTTATTAAAAATCTCAAACCTTCCAAGGCCCCGGGTCTGGATGGTTTCTCCAAGTTAAATTATAAAAAAATTGCCCAAATTTTGGCCCCTCAAATGCTACCCCTTTTTAACTCAATCTTTTCAAATTCTCAGTTTCCCATTTCCATGTTGCAGGCATCCATTGCCCTAATCCACAAAGAGGGGAAAGACCTGTCTAATTGGACTAGCTGCAGACCCATCTCCCTGATCAATTCAGACTTAAAAATCTATTCCAAGATTTTAGCAAACAGATTGAATAAACTTCTTCCATCTCTGATCCATCTGGATCAGGTGGGTTTCATTCCAGGCAGACAAGCATCGGACAATACTAGGAGAATTATTGACTTGATTGCATTCTCTGCAAAAAACAAGATACCCTCCATGGTACTAGGATTGGACGCTGAAAAAGTGTTTGACCGCATAGACTGGGTTTACATGATGAAGACCTTGCGAGCCTTCGGGTTTGAGGGCGCCTTTTTGCAGGTCATAATGGCTTTATATACTTCCCCAATGGCAAAAGTGAATTGTCAGTGTTTCTATTCAGAACTATTCCCCATTAAAAATGCCACAAGACAAGGCTGCCCCCTATCAACACTCCTGTTTGCTTTGTGCATGGAGCCGTTGGCAGTTAATACGTAACAACAACAATAACAATATATCCGGGATTCAGGTTAAGGATCAAACATACAAGATGTCACGATGCACCCAGCTTATTAACACTTTTAATTGCCGGGATCATTGATTGAGCAAGCAGAGAGATAAAAATAAATTGCGTTTATTCACCTAATGAACGCACACAACTATGTTACACAAAAATACAGTAAAAAGACACACTTACTTTAGAAACTGGTAAAACAAAACTAATCTTTCCTAATTGCAAACACACAGCAAAATATTCCAGGCCACTTTTCATTCCTGTGACCTCTTGCTGCTGAATTCCGGTCACCTATCCTCTGAGAAATTTAGACGATTTACACAAGAGCTGGAACTTCTCAAATGGGACTGAATCTCAGGTGAATCACACAAGGTGGAACTGATGAAACTCTGGATCTCTTAGAACTGTTGAATCTTGAGCGGGGTTCAAATCTGTGATGGTGATAAAACTCCTCTTCACCCCCACCCCCTCCTTCTTGATGTTACAGCAGAGAACAACTTCCCCATGGCCTGCACAAGCTTATAAGACCTTCAAAACCCTATCTGGGTAATCTGGAACCAATCTTGCCTTGGGGGCCAAATTCTGCCCTATTGCAGGATTGCCAGTAGTCCTGGTAGCCGGGCAACAAGCTTTGCCCACGTCCCCCCCCGCTTAGCATGCCTGGCCAAACCCCCTGTGCTCAGTGACAGCATATCTGGTTCTGGTCAAGAATCCCCTTTGAAGCTCTAACTTTTGTATACATCCTGGAGGGCATCTCCCCAGGGTCCCTTAAAAGCCAGGCCTTCGGAATGGTGGGCCATAAACTAGCAGGGTGAATCTTTTAATGTATTCTGTCCCCTGCCTGTCATGTAAATCCCCCCACCTCACATAACTGTAACCTACACAAGAGCCATGCCCATTTATGCATTTACACCCATGGTACTATTAATAAAATCATAACAGTCTACATGTCTCTCTCCTAATCGTTTGCATACAACAAATTAGAGCATTAGAACATTCCTTCAACATATCAAGCTTGGGGGATGGTTAAAACCCACATTCTCTTTTCCCTTATTCAAAACATTGTTACCATACATTATATGATTTTCCCCCTGAACCCTAATTTAATCAAACCAACCTCCGTCTTATACCTGGCTGGAGTGTAGGGATATACATTAACCCCTTGTATCCCATTTTTACCTTTTCCTGCTCTGTGCTGAAGCAGGGCATCCCAGCACCTCTGGAAACGGTAAAACACAAACGGCAATTGTGTCATATTTTGCACAGTCACAGTAATGCATACACAATGCCCAGGCCCAAGAGCTGACACTCTAGGACCCCAAAACACGGGTCAGGGGTAACCAAGTGGGCTTGAACTTTATTATAACCCTGGTTCTCCATTCCCCCGCTACACAAGATTGCGCTGTTCGTTGACAATGTATTTCTCTTGGCTTCCAAGCCTTTAACATCACTTCCTAACCTCTTCTCCACCATTTCAGTATTCAATAAAATCTCAGGATTTAGAATAAATAATAGTAACTCAGAGGCTCTAAATATTAACTTGCTTTGTGAAACGATGACTTTATTAGAATTAAACATCGAATTTTAATGGCAACCAGTGGCCATCAAGTATCTAGGGATATTTATATTACAAACAATTACAACACCATGTACCAGGAAAACTACCCAAGACTGTTTGGAGCTGTCATGAGTGAGCTAGGGGCATAGTCCGACCACAACATTTCTTGGATAGGGAGAATTCAAAGTATAAAAATGAACCCCCTGCTGCGTCTCCTCTATTTGTTTCAGACATTGCTGATCCCAGTGATAGTGAGATTATGGGCCTCCAGGCTCTTATAACCAGATTCATGTGGAGGAAGAAGAGGCCCAGAATTAAGAGGCAAATCCTCACAATACCAAATAAGGCAGAGGGCTGGCCCTCCCATGTCTGATTTCATACTGTAAGACCGCTCAATTAAGTCAGTTGGTCCTATTGCACACAAACCCATCCAACAAGCGTTGGATAGAACTCAAATCATCTTTATCCTACCCGATCAAACTGCATAATGTCCTATGGCTCCCAAATAGTAAAAACCTCGATACGACCCAGAGCAGCCTACGATAAAACATGCTCTTAAATTATGGAGGTCCCTGAGAACAAGACTCTCTTTATCAAGTCCCAACTCTCTGACGTCCCCCTTGTTCGACAATCCGAGATTCGTCCCGGGTTTGTTGGGGAGGAGCTTCTCGGCCTGGTCGGGGGCGGGAGTTCTAAGGCTCAGAGACCTGGGCCCCGATTTGAAACCTAAATCTTTTGAAACATTTCAAAAAGACAAAAAATATTCCTAACAAGGAACTCTTCCATTATTTACAACTTAAAGCTTTTTGCATAAAAACAGGTCCAAATAAGCTGCTCACTAGGTTTGAATCACTGTGCCTGAATGACATGGGAACGCCGAGCCTAATTTCACTACTGTACAGCCTAGGGATAGGCTCCCCACCGATGGCCCATAAAAAAACTAAATTATATGACCCAATGGGAACAAGATTTGGGAGAATAGCTGGATGAGGAGGATTGGGACGACATCCTCCTGGCGGTGGCCAAGTCCTCAATTTACACCACCATTAGGGAGAACGTGTACAAGGTGCTGATGCGCTGGTATCTCTCTCCCCTTGGGATTTCACGATTTGTCCTAGGGTACCTCTCAGTTTGCCCCAAGGGATGCGGAGGCCAGGCCTCATTCATACACATGTGGTGGTCGTGTCCTCTTGTGGCCTCCCTGTGGAGGAAGGTAAGACTTTGGATTCAAAGAATCCTCCAGATCAACATCACTATGGATCCATGGCTCTTTTTGTTAAACAGACCCCTAAGTATCGTATCCAGGCAAGAGAATAGATTAATCACCCACATTGCCACGGATACTCACTGCGAGCTGGCCTTGGTCTGGAAAAGGGACCGGTATTCCCTCCATTCCCAAAATCAAGAACAAAGTGGGCTTTATATGCCACATAGAAAAACTAACGGGATTGGCAAATGACCCCATGTAGGGAATTTCTTAAGGTCTGGCAGCCCTGGATTCTCTCAATGGGAGTCCGGGGCCTGAACGAAAGATCCATTATGCTCTAGGACAGGGTCATGCAAACCTTTTTTGCGGCACCCCCCTGCCTTGCCTTCTCCATTGGCCGGGGGGGTGGGGGGTGTTAGCCCGGTAATAAAGGGGTTACTCCCCAGCTGGCAACCCCTACAACCGTCCAGGAGGCGATGGGTTAATGTAATTAGGTGTAATACTTTGTATGCATTTCCTTGCTTCAGCACAAAATGTATTCCCCCCTTCAGTTTTAATATATGTCCTGATTACATGTGTTTTTATCCTGACAGTGTATGCAACAAGCACATACACTGGGATCAGGCCGGGGGGAAGGGGTTAACTGTGTTTGAATGTTTATGGCCCTTTGTTCCCCTTCCCGCCTTTTTGGCCACCATTTGCAGTGACATACAGAATGCCATGTATTCCTATGCAAAGTTTACAGGGCTGTTGCAATTACTGCTGTTTTTGAAACAAGGTTTTGTACCTAAAAACATTATCTCCGGGTCGGTAATACCTGGAGTGCTGAAATTTGGCTATGAGGCAGAAACCCCTGAGTCAGGATTGCATGGCAGGTTTCAGCCCTCTCAGATTAACCGAACAGAGTATTTTTGATATATATAAATTGTGATATATTTCTGTATAGTCAGGGCTACTCAATTAGCCCATGAAAGTTCCTAGCCATTTGGAATTGTAATGAGCCATCAGGCGCCGGTGTGTCTGAGTGCCTTGTCCTGATCAAGGCTTCACCTCCCAGATTAAGTGTGCAGGGGGGAGAGATAGCAGGATCTGGCTGTTTATGTTTAAGTGCCACAAATCACACCTCCAGTCAGCGTTTCCTCTGTGAAGAAATACAGATGGTAGACTCAGAGCCACCAGGCTTAAGAGTGGAGTGCAGTAAATGGGACTCTGACTGACAGTGTGTGCGTATGTCCCACCTACCAGGGGGCGTGTACCAGCTTGCTTGCCACGTGAGCTGGCAAGAGTTAATTGGGTCCAGGTAATTGTTATCCGATACCTGGGTCCCAATGTTAAGGAGTAGAGGCTAAAATCTATTTAAGCGACTGTAAGCCCTCTACCCAGTTATCTTCGTTTGTATCCTGTATTGCTGAATGAATTGCTGGCCTGAATCCTGGTTATTTCATTGCCCCTTCCCAAGTAAATGTATATATTCCGTTTGTTATTTGTCCAATATTGTGTGCCTACCTTATTTTAAGGAATAAAATCTCTTTATCATATCACAGTCGTATTCAATTCAACCCAGTTATTTGGTGTATATTATAACCCTGTAAGCTATTGTGACAGCCGCTCCCTCCTTACCACGCGATGCCGCGGGGTCATGTAACGTCACATCACCCGCTGCGTCACATTCTCGGTCTGACCAATCAGCCACTCCCTTTTCATTCCATCATCACCATACTGGACAATCTGCATAGCATGGAGAGCAAAGTCGCCACTACAGTCAACACCAAAACTGACATAATTAGTTTAGAGGGCTTTTTATTATTTGCTTTCCATTGTATTCTTGGCTACCTATGCAGTTAATTACAACACAAGCCTGTTATAATGCGATCCGTTACAACGCGAAACCACTTATAACGCGATGCAAGCGTGGCTCCCAATTTTCATATTTATAAATACTTTACAACACGATTATCTTAAATACTTTATTGTACAATGCATACAATTGTACATTCTTTCTAACGAGAAACGCATATATCGCGATGTGATTCTTTGGACCCCAACCACAGCGTTATAAGGGGATTGAGCTGTATAAAGTTTTTGGGGGAAAAAGAGCACTGTTTATATTTTTGGGGTCAAACTTAATCATGCCTGTATTCCACTTCTTAATCAGTGTGTACGTTTTGAGGCGGGCCACATGCTTTTGATTCTGTGAAGGAACCCAAAAATGGCACGTTCTACAGTAGTTCTTTATTGTTGCATTAACGCATACAGATGTAGCGGCCGTTATTTTAAGGCATCACAACGGTGCCGTTTTCGTGTGCGCTGCTGTACTCCACGCAGCATGAACGCGGCCAATCGCCCCAGGCACGCGCATTTGTGTCTTAAGGCGGTACGGTTGGAAGAAATCCCGCGCCATCACATGGGTATTCCAAGGTATAAACCACGTGATTTCGTAAAATTATGGCCGCTACATCTGTAACACAACACTTATATATTTTATAGTGTTAACACAAGTAACAAGTAATACTTTTATACATATGAAGAATGCCTACACAAACATAGTTCAAAGAACTAAGATGTATTTGTAATGTAATGAGGCTGGTTCATGAGTCTAATGTCTTTCTCAGAAGTTGCCCCTAATGCATTGTTAACTAGAACTATTTCAGATTGAACATACCATTACAGGCCTATGAATAACTGAGTCCATTTTAAACACATCCTGTCTACTTTCATACAGGTAATGCTTACCTTGGAGAAGAATGAATCAGGAAGCTGAAGGATTTATATCTGATTTGCAAGTTTTAATATTGTGGTCCTTCTAACTGGATCACAGGTACGACTACTTTTACGGGGAACTGTTTTTTGTGTGGGTTTTGTCGCTTTATTGTGGATTCACCTACAGTATACCCACATATTATCATTAACCTGCTCCTATTCAGTGGCTATTTATTTACAGTCACACCCTTAATAGTCAATTACTGTGTATTTCACTGATTAAACATATACAACAGCTGGTTTATTCCAGTGCATCTCAGTATATGTGTAATCACACCTTGCTACTACTTTTAGATACTTTATAATACAATTAGAAATTGGTTGGCAATTTATGTGAGAAGGAATATTAGTCTACAAGAGTAAATATGTCAGTTATTCATGTGAGTGCAGGACTGGTGTGTAAGCCAGCCCATTCACTCATTAACTCCCATTGATAATATCATGAGATAATAAGTGTTTTAAACAATCTGGGCTTTAGGTGTTAATGTAGCTATGGTTTGATTAAAAAAAATATATATATTTGGTTTATGATAGGTTAGGACTCTTCCTGGGTATGTGCAGACCTACAAAGAGGACTTCATTTGGAATGTGGGGGGGGGGGGGGGGGGCGCTATCACGGATGGTCCACTAAAAATAACATGTGATTTTTAGAATGCCATAAATGATATCCAGGTACTATTCTGTCAGCCTTAATGGGAACTAAATGGTTCTTGAATGATTACAGTTGAATTCAAGAGAGAGGTGACCCTCAGGTCATGACTTACTTGGGGACTTTATTAAAAATTAGAATATCATGTGACATCATCTACTGTACATACTAATTGTTACATATCTGTAATCGTGGCAAAGTCACGAATAAATAGAACAATAGGTCTGCTACTTCTGGTATGTCCTCACAGATGGACACCAGGTCCAGTAGTCCACGAGTCCAGGAAACCCTTACTTAATTAGTGGGACCCCATGTTTGAGGGCTATGCTCCTAGTATAAATAGAACGAGGCTGCTATGAGTGAATGGTGCTATTGTGGATCACTGGTGGAAGGAAGGTCAACTATCCCAGGAATAGATAGCCAAAGCCCTCCGTAAGAGGATGGGTGAAATAAATTTGGGAGTAAGAACCCCCAAGGGTCCCTCTATATTTTACCAGGAGCTTGAGTTAAGTGAATCTCAGTTCTGGGTATTACCTGATCAGGGACATGGCCATAAAATCTAAAGATTAAGTAGAGCTGACCAAGCTATTTGTAATAGGTAACGCCAATCTCACGGGTATACCTTCCCGTATGTACCTGAGCCAATAATGGATGAAATAGATCAACACCGACATGAGTGGTTGTGGTTGGCAGTCATTGAGAATATTAAAGCCAAAACCAGTGATGACAGATTTACTAAAGATGATAAGATTCGCTCGGTAATGGAAGAATGGCTTGTGGGCACATGTATTTTCAAAGATAGAGTAGAGGTTAGACAGTGCCCTGGTCCTTCTAAGGTATATTATATCTGGACCAAGTTATTTGATAGGAGGGTGGTCAAGAAACCGGACCCAAAACATTATAAGTGAGGATTTTCCTTGTAATCTTCCCGTTGGGAGAATAAGTTATCAGTGGATGATAAAGGGTTGGTAATCTGTGTACAGTATGAGGTTATTTGTACAACTGCTATAACCTGTATTTGTTTGCAGAGACCAGGTGGATGGATGGTACCCATATTTATATCCAAGCGGGGCCATTGGATGTTTCACCTAGGGGAGAGTATAGCGATAGCTTGTCCAGCTATCTCTCTACCTACCCTGTCATGTAAGTTCTAGTAAGACACAGACAGTCCTATGGGGTTTTCCCCCTCACCATGCTGACTTCCTTAGTGACAGGAGTGGTGGTGCATGTGCAGGGCCCTCCCTCTTTGAGCTACAGGAAGGAAGTGCCTAAATTATAGTATGAAGTTCAGCCCCTTAGGGGTGGGTCCTTCAGTCTGTGATTGGGGTTCAAACTATCCCTTTATGGGGTAGGAGCTCTGACCACTACATCTCCCAATAGCCATGACTAAATCTCCCGGGGTGGGGGGAGAGAACATGTGCTACATATATATTGCGTGTGGGTATTGCATTTTGGGGCCTTTACTGTTATTGTGTATTAAGTTTACTGTATGTGTGTCAGTAAAGATTAGTTTGTTATACCAGCATGTCTATACTTATTCCCAGACTGTATTGGGTCCTGTGAGGGGGTATCTAGCTGAGCTAGGATCCTTCCCAGGTGGAGGCGCGGTCAACAGAGAGAACGCGATGTGGCGGAGGATCAGGCCTCCTGTACGCCAGACAGGTACTCAGCACACGTAGTTCCCAGTCACGGGGAAAGGGGGCTACATTAGTGTATTGTTAAATAAACATCACTGGTTATACAAATGTCCCTTTAACAAAAGAAAAACCTGTACAGTATACAGCTATACCCACATGGACAGTAAATTACATATTTTCAATAAGGGAAAGTCAATTCATAGCATCCCAAAATTCTGCATGGAGCCATGTCTAGCCTAACTAGCAACATACAGTATACTAACTTTTTGGGGCACTTTGTTAAGAAAATAGATCTCTCGTTTGACACACAGAAAAATCTAATTGTGTAAAATGGTAGCCCTGTATAAAACTGTTTTAAATATTAGTATTCCCTTCTCCTCTGTGATCAACGCACAGCTGGTGTTATCTGCAACACCTACTGGGATCTTCCATCCCATTGCAAGCACTGAGGGGGCTGATATGGGGCCGCCCTTTCCCCCCTCCAGACTTCTCCTTCAGATATAAGGCTCCCCCAATCCTTATTCTAATACTTATTCTGCAAAGGACACCCTATTACCCTCCCTCCTGCCCATTCAACCGAAGAGACGTCCTACAACACCCTTCTTCTGCAGTCATAAGGCTGCCCTATAACCCCTCCTCCTCCTCTAGGCGTGAGGCTGCCCTACAAACACCTCCCCAGCAATCATAGGACCGCCTCACTGTTCTTCCACCTCTTGCAGAAAAAAAACCCCAAACAGGCCGTCCTTATTACCCTCCCTGCTCCTGCATCTCCATCCTATCATATCCTCCCTCCTAGCAGTCACAGGGCGTCCTTCTATTTACCCTCCCCGGATTTAGAGGCGGCCTATTTGCCTTTCCCTCTCGGTCCGGGCCGAGGGCCGCCCTATTACTTGTTAAAGCTATAGAGCCGCCCTATAACCATCACCGTCCCCTCCCCGTTCGACATAGCGCCGCCTCACCCCCTCCCCGCCGTCCTGTGGGTGCAGCCGGGGGAAGCATGGCGGCGGTGGAGAGCAGAGTGTGCGAGACCGAAGGCTGCACTAGCGAGGCCAAGCTGCAGTGCCCGACCTGCATCAAGCTGGGCATCCAGGGCTCCTACTTCTGCTCACAGGTACACACCATGCACGCAGGAAGCACACAGGATCACCCAGCCCTCTGCCCACCAACCTCTGCATGCTGCCTGTGTGCCTCATGCACTGAGTGCTAGCTCATGCATGTGCAGATACAGACACACACCACACACAGCAGCAGTGGTTGAAGTGGGCTGCTAAAGTGCTGTGCCTGATTTACAAAAATAATTGCAAATGTGTTTAGAATTGTGTGACGGCTATCCTGCTTGTCTTTCCAAACAAAAACATCATTTATGCAATATTAATGCGGAGAGAAACCAGTCCTATTTCCAAATACTGCCCCCTCTTCCCAATTCATGTGTGGATTAATTTAGACGTATCCTGCCATCCCCTGCCAAATCACTGATATAACCTATACCATCCCTACTGGTATCACCTGTGTGGCTGGACCAAACTCCATGCATTCACCCCCACCCCCTCCCTCACCCCCACCCCCTCCCTCACCCCCTCCTGAATAGATCCATCAGTGTGGCTGAACCATACGCTAAAGTTCCTGTGCTGTGCCCCCCTGCCTGCTCTCTCCCTGTGTCGTGCGCCCCCCCCGCCCCCCTTAGGCTGCGTCCATACAGTCTTCGACCGCGCGGAGGAGTGCGCGACCGTGATGTGGGTGCGTTTTCTGGGCATGGTAGATGCGCGGGGGCGCGTGTCGTCACGGAGCTGGTTCGCCTGATTGTCGCGTGAGAAATCAGTTTAAACGGGTTCCTCGCGCACCTCCTCCTGCTGTCGCGCGTGATGAATGCTTTAATGTGATCGCGCGGTCTTCGGCAGCATGGACGCCGCCTTACTTTTTTTTAATGCGGGGTCATATGATGTCACGTGACCGCGCGGCGTGAAGCTGCTTCAATTCAGGTAAGTGTGTTAGCGGACTCGTGCTGAAGAGCGTGGGGCCTCTGTAACCACCACGCCCCCCCCCCCCAAAAAAAAAAAAACTTGTGCACCCCTGCTCTATCCTGATGTTTACTGCACCCCACAATGAGAAGCCACTTTACATTTTGCTTCAACATTACCCCTTATTCCCTCTAGACTGTAAGCTCTCAGAAGCAGGGGCCTCTCTAACTTCTGTATCTGCGTGTCTGGCCTTATTTGTATGTCATTCTGTTTATGTAATATACATAGCTCTGTACCGCGCTGCGGAATATGTTGGCGCTTTACAAATAAAGGATAATGGAACCTTTTTATACATTGACATGTCTGCTACCAGCACCCCCTCCAATCTATCATCGGGCAGATTCATCAAGCGCGGGTATAGGTTAGTGCAGCCGATCCAGCGTGAACTGCCATTGACATGAATGGGAGTTAATGCCGGGTAGGCTATCCTGTACCGGCGCTTGATGAATCTGCCCCTTAGGGGGAGATTCACTGGGTATCGCTCCCTAATCTATTATTCAAGTTGGTGGCAGTTTACGTTTGATCGGGTGAGATAACCGGCATTCAGTAAGTCCTGCCTTCAGACACTTGTCTCCATAGACTTTTTTTTTTTATAGGGGATCATCCTCTTGCACACATTGATTGAAGTCGGTATCCTCCTTGAGATGCCCCTTTTTGCTTGCTTCACTTCTGCAGGTCTAGGGCATCTAGAAAGACAGGCTCCCTCTCCTCTTGTGCTGGCATGTCACTCCATTAGGGCCCTTTGATCTCATGTGCAGGAGTGGGGCTGCAGCCTGGGCCTGTGAACTCATTAAGGTTTTTGGTACTGTATTTTTATTACGTCTGAGTGCTGACACTTATGGGAAGCAAACCGAGGGAGGTTTTCTTTGAAGACTGCTGTTGGCTACTGTGCTAACAAGCTCTCTTGTGCTTTTTACATTTTAACAAATGATCAGCTTTTGAAGGGTGACTTACAGCTGTAAATATGAAGAACCCCCACCCGAGGTTTAAGACTTGATGACATGCCCTCTTCATACGCTGCTCCATGCTTATTCTCACGTGTCATGGTAATTGCGTGCTTCTGTAGGGTAGCTCAGCGTGCCTAATGCAGTTCTGGAATCATTTTAGCTAGTCACCTGTCTGTAATGTCCTGAAGCCAGATTCTGGCATCTCGTTGCCAGATCACCAGAGACAGTTCATGGTAAATTAACTGGTTTCGGGAGGGACTTCAGGTTTTAATCTAAATGTATAGGAAGTATAGCAAAGTGCTGTAATTTTTTTTTTTTTTTTTTTTTTTTTTTTTTACCATTTCTTGGTTGGCTTAAATTTATACAAAAACTTTTAATTTCACTTTTTTTCCTCTTTGGTTTCTGAATAACAAATTGTACCAGTATATGAAATATTCAGACACAATTGCTTTCTTGTCGTGGATCTTTAGCTTTTCTGCATACCCAGTTTACCAACCCCACACTGATGAGACCCATTAAGGTCGAAATGCCTGTCTGTGGGTGGTTTTCTGGGTATGCTCCTTAACCCTGGCTGTGCTCGAAGCTGTGACCATGCAGCAAGCTTAAGCCTATAGGGAACCATGTTAAAAATGGTTTTTGAAGCAAAAAGTGGCACTGTGTGCAAATGTGCATGTCATTTCCCAGAACCCCTTGCTGCAGTGGAAGTGCTGTGTGCTGGGTGATAATGGTGAAAGGCGGGGTTGCAGACCTGCCTAAGACATGCAGATGAGCATACAGTTGTATATGCATATGTATGTATGTATGTATGTATGTATATGTATGTATATGTAAATACAACTGTATGCTCATCTGCATGTCTTAGGCAGGTCTGCAACCCCGCCTTTCCCCATTATCACCCAGCACACAGCACTTCCACTGCAGCAAGGGATTCTGGGAAATGACATGCAAATGAGCACACAGTGCCACTTTTTGCTTCAAAAACCATTTTTAAAGCTTAAGCTTGCTGCATGGTTACAGCTTTGAACACAGCCAGGGTTTATATATAATTTTTTTTTTTTTTTTTTATAATGTATTTTTAATTTTAAATCCAACGAGAGAACATTAATAAAAATTATTTTTTTATTTTTGACATATTCCATATAAGAATGTCCTATTTTCTCTCTCATTCCTGGTGATCTATAGCTTTTTCACTTTTCTCTCTGCAACCACTTGCGTACCACCTGCTATAGTGCAGTATTAGCCCATGGTCCTAATAACATCATTTGGGTACCATAGTGACCAAGGATCATTTCAAACAAGTGTGTTTGTAGGAAATCCAGTCATTGTTTCTATTTATTTATTTGGACACAGGAGAGGGAAACAAACATACTCATCCTCTGACATGGCCTTGAAGATCGCATATGACAATGAACTATAGTTTTCATGTTGGTTCTGTAAGTTATTACCTCTGGCAGAGAATACACTTTTAACCAAGACCAACAACGCCGCTAGAATCGTACCCCTCAGCTGAGTTAATGCAGTGGTGTATAAACTGGGGGGGGGGGGGAGGGAGGGACGCGCAAGGTCTCTAACAATCTCACCTTCCAGCGACGCGTCACCCTGTGGGCTTCCGTCACGTTGCCATGGCGACATGACGTCACATGCCCCCACGGCGTCATTTGACGCTGGGGAGGAGAGCAGGCAGGGGTGCGCAGGAGGAGAAGTTTGCGCATCCCTGAGTTAAGGGGTAGCTCCTTCACTCTGGTTTCAGCACTGCTTGTCTTTAAGTCACTTTTTACCTCTCTCTCTCTCATCCTTTTTGTCATCTCACTTTTCTGCTTTGTTCAGCGTACAGGTTAATCTCTGAGTCAGACGAAGCGGGAGGGGGTCCTCTTGTCTCAGCTTGGCCGTTTTTTCTTTCTTCTTTATGACCTGCTTCAAGGAAGTCATGTTGAGTAACAACCGAGTTATACCATCACAAATTGCAGCTTGCTTTTCTTGTCACAGAAGTCGTACCAGTGCTAATTTTCAAGGCATCTTCACTTCTTTGAAGTGATAATGTTCCTTCAGCCCTGCTGAATAAGATTACAATCGAGCAGTAAAGTTGTAGCACTTCATGTAGGGAAGTAATCTCTAATATGGCTCATTGCATTGTCTGCCTTTTTAAAAAAAAATGTTAAATGTAAGAAAGTGTCCGATTGCAGTATACATGTTGGAGCTCTGTAACTTTATTGCTTCTCATGTTTTTAATACTGTGTTCAGGTTTCTGAGTTGTACAAGCCCCCGATTTTTCCCTCTGGGTCACATTTGGGTCCATGTGTAGTAACCTGGGCTGCAGGACTCTTCAGTGTATCATGACATGTTGATAATCCAACCACTTTGGTTATTGATGGCAATGGGCACACATTTGGTGTATGCGTACACTAAACCTTACATGGCAACTACTGTATGACGTTCACAAATACGTTTCCTCTAGAATTGTTCCCAAGTTTGCTGAGTTTGCTTCCCCCACCCAGTGGAACATTTTGTAACGAGCAATTCTGCGACCTGGCCTATGCCCTAAACATTCTGAATGACATTTTGTGCATACATTTGATTTGTGACAATTTTGTGTGTGCCTATTTTCTCAATAAGCATCATAAATGGCATACAGAAATGGGACGAACAGAAAAAGCTTCCCCAAAGATAACCTGCATATTTAGCCAACACCACAGTAAAATAAATACATAATAATAATAATAATAATAAAAAAAAAAAGGATCTCTTCTAAAAGTAATTGAACAAAAATCTTCCTTTACTGCCTCTTCTCAAAAGATTTTCATTAATTTTAGGAACAAGGAAAAAACACGTTTCTGGTCCAACGTGATGAAATATGTGTTGGGCATGACACATTGTGTTTCTCACTTGTTCCTAACATAATTGAAAATCTTTTTCAAAAGACCAGTAAATTGAGCTTTTTGTTAAATTACTATTAGAACAGATCCTGTTTTGTACACACATACACGGGATACACTTGACGCACAAAGACACTGCCTCTGAATACAATTACTTTGAAGCTGGGGAGCTTGGTTCAATCCCAGTGTCCAGCTAGCTCCCTATTATCTTCAAGTCCTTTTATCTCCCTGTCTCCGGCACCAAACATAGATTGTAAGATTTATAGAGCAGGGACTCCTTGTACCTGCAAAATTCTAGGTTCAGTGCTATATAAGGAAAAAATATCTGCGTCCCAAAAAATTGTTGAACCTGGTGGAAACTCTAAAAGAATGTGAAAAAAACTAAGCCTGCGTTTATAGCGACGTTGTGGCAAAACAAATGTATTGCCGCCGTCCCGTGCGCTTATAGTAAGCGCGATACTGGCGGCGCAAATTTTTGAAGTCGGTCAAATGTTTTTATTTTTTATATAGAGGCAGTCGCTACATGTGACAGCCTCTGAACCCATCAAAGACCTGGTTGCCGGAAAGCGAATTACAACGTTCGCTAGCGGCGACAGTGATGTCATCCGTTGCGCGGCCTAAGTGGGGAGCACTGGAAACGCTATTGTCATGATCTACTTAATGTCTAGTAGCTCGAGATTTTGCAGCTATGATTGGCAGTTCTTTTGGATAACATTGTATCTGCTCCCTCTTTAACTGTATACTTACCAGTTCAGTGCCAATTATTATAGAGGTATTATCTGCATTCACTTCTATTTGCCCCATCGGTTTTTGATTCATTGTCCCCACTTATTTTAGATTGACCTAATAAAGACTTCAATTTTATTACCTACTGACAATCCTTGTCGGGATTATTATTTAATACAGCTACTTTACCATGCACCATCAATGCCAAAAATTTACCTGTTTGCAAATATCCTTCGCTTGTTTAGTTTGTTCCACTAGTTTATCCTGGCAATTCCTACCCATTGATAGATTTGTGAGTGCATCCTGTTGGGGCTCTTATTGCCGACTCTCCCTCTCGTGGGAGATTTCCTTTTTGCCTTTATATTTCCCTTTAGTGCAGCAATCTGTAGGTTGAGCAGGTATCCCTCTCCCTGGGTGTTGAGCTTGCTATGATTGTGTATGTCTAATTCTATATTGGATCTAAAACACCTTTTTGTTTGTCCAATTAGATTATATATTGTGCCCTCTCTCATGGTTATTAAAACAATGGTGACTGTGAAGCATAGAAACAAAGAATTTGACAGCATATAGGACCCCTTGGCCCCCTACTCTGCTTATTTTCCTATTGGCTGTAAAATCGCAGACCCTATTTGTGCCATGGCTTTCTTCTGGGTTTAAGGTTGTCAATCCCCAAGCATATTTTACATCCCTTGCTGTATTGCCAACACAATGCGTTTCACGCTGGTAAGGATGCCTGTGAGGGCACATAATTTTAAGTGCATTTTTTAAAATACAGTATGTATTACAAATCCAAGATTTTTCTCCCGGTGTCTATATAAAAGAATCAGCTGATCTTCTATATTTCAGAATGTTTGTGTGTCTTAAGACAGCGTTGCGCAAAGTGGGGGGCGCAGGATTTTTTTTGGGGGGGGCGCGGGCGTTTGCAGAGGCCCCGCACTCTTCCTTGAGGCATTTAAATGAAATGCCGTGGGATCGCGTGAGGCCTCTGCAACTCACTTACTGGGATTCAGACGAGTTGTCGTGACGCGTCGCCATGACAACGCAGCATCAAATGACGCCGCCAAATCGGGTAAGGGGTGCGCGAAAGCGAGGGGGAGCAGGCAGGGGGGCGTAGCTCAAAGTTTGCGCTCCCCTGTCTTAAGATATCATAACCAAGTTTTGTATGCTTGTTGCTGAGATCAAGGAGCAGGTTTTTGTCTGTTTTGGATACATTCTATTTTTAATTCTGAGTTATTACAGTACTTGGAGATTGTAAGCCAGCCACTGGGTGTTTGTATCTGGCGCGTGACATCATACTGGTAACATAATAAGTCGGAATGCTGGAGAAGGAGAGAGGGGGAAAGAATTGGTGACATCATAAAATATTAAAGGATGGTGATGGGAAGGAGAGAAATGAAGAGGGAGGGGATATGAGGTTTGTTTCTTAGAAGTCCCTCGAGCAATGCCGGGTACTTTCAGTAAAAAAATTTAAATTAATGTTTCCGTCTTGTATTGGTTTTAATAAACCGTTTCTTTTATGTATATTATCTTTGTAATCGGCCCATATTATTTCCCTATTCAAGGATTATATAGTAAAATAGTAAAAATAGAATATATCCAAACAGGCAAAACCCTGCTCCTTGATATCAGGAACCATCTTAAGACACACAAGCCTATTATTTTACCTTCTATATTTCAGAAGGCTTATCATAGACACAGGTTACAATGTCTTAAGGTGTCCAAAAGCTTAGCGAACAGACCAACCGCTTTACAAAAAAAGTATTAGATGTGGTCCCACATGGAACCTAACGTTCCTAGCAGCACCAACTTTGGAGTGTTCGAGAAGATCCAAACCATGATAGTTTGCCTTATTTTGATACATAAAGTAATCCTTCCTGGTTAAGTTGTTCTAGGTCTTATAGTTTGGGCGTGCATAATGAGACACACAAACATTCTGTCTGTCTGTTCTTCAGTATTTAGATGATAACTTTTTTTTTATTTGGACTAACAATTTATGTAATAGGACAAGCTTTCGAGAGTTCTATCTTCCTCAGGTTGGCAATACTGATTAACAAAGGAATCTATGGCTAAAACAGTGTTTAGGAGAGCAGGGGGAAAAATGTACTGTAGGGGGATGTACTGTAGATCGGGTAGGGTGAGAAAGTGTTTTGAAGACCATGGAAGGGTGTTTTAAGAGAGGCAGGCAGGATGATTACAAACAATTGTGATTATGCGGTTTCTCACACACCAAGTCCTTATGTTTTGTTGTCAGTCTTATCATTCTGTGTTCAAATGTTTTCCGTTCTTGGGTGCGTTTAAACATTCCATTGAAAGGTTCTGGCGTCTCCCCATCAAACGTGCAATAGCTCTTTTTTAAAGCAGCAGTCCAAGCTGCGTTTTAACTGTTCCCTTTAATATGTGCATCAATACAATGATAAAATAATTAGCTAGGTTGCTGATCGATCAGCGAAGATTCGGCTTGGGGTTCATTAAATGGCTGTCAGTGCAGCCGAAGAGGCCCCAAAGGGCAAAGTTCTGTGGGGAAGATCATGGGACCAGGCAGTCACTAGATACAGTTGGTGCACTGCTAGAGAGGGGACAGGGCTCAAAAAGGGGTGTGTCAGAGCCTGTTTCAGAAAAAGGGGATGTGACTTTGTAAATGGTTGCTATAGAAACAAAAAATGCTTTTTACATTATAATACTTTAAAAATGTCATTCAGAGTTGTAGCATTTAAAAAATAAATAAATAAACTCTTAGTACAGAATGGATTTATTAAACACCGATATAGGAAATTGCTTGGTCTGCAGCTTTAAAGACTTCCTCCTGTATTTCTCTTCAGAGAGAGGATTTGTTCAGGTGGAGATAAGTCTTTCAAAATAAACCTTGTTTGTGTATATGTATATGTGTATGTGTATACGTATATTAAATATGTTTTACCCTGGAGCAATCTATAGCTCTTATCTTCAGTTCTTGTTGATCCACTGCTGGATGAAGGCCTCCCCAATGATCTTCCAAGTACTGGAGTTACTAGACGCTGATGCATGTTGCTTCAGCAAATCTTCTTATTTCATCCTCCCATCTTACTTTTGGTCGTCACTTGGTCTTTCAATTTCTCTTGCAATCCAGTTGAGTACTAATCTTTGTCCAACGATTGTCGTTTCTTTTTCTGAGATGTCCGGCTCACTGGAATTTTTTTTTGTCAAACTTGTTTTGGTTTCAAAATTATTATTTTTCCTGTCTCTTTGGGTAATACACAGCCTACATCTCTCCATACCAATTTGAGTTGTCTGAAGCTTCTGCATTCTTTGTGTTTTAAAGTCCAACATACATAAGTGAGCACGGGCACAAAACACTGGTCACAGTGGAAGGTTCTTTTGAATGATTCTTGCTTCTTCCAAATGTGCTCCATGCCATCTCCATTCAAAAGGTTCCCAGCCATTGAAACTTGCCGGCCAAGGTAGACATAGGGGTCTATTCTGTAAGCAATGTTGGTGCTGAACCTATGCGATCTGCGATTCAAGTCAATGGGGCTTTCTGTGCAGATCGCATGGTTCAGCGCTAACGGAAGTTACAGTATAAGCCCCATAGTCTTTGACCTTCTAGTTTTATCCCCCACCTCTCTTTTTTTATTTTTTTTTATATTAGATCTAGACCCTCGCCAAATGTACTCGCCTGGGGCGAGTACATTTTAGCCGCAGTCGACCCATCACTCACCTGTATTCTCCTTACGCTATCTGTGTAGCGTAGGAAGAATAGAGCATAGAACAGGGTAAGGGGAGCGTTGTGTGGCTGAGGTATCATCCAAGCAGAAGCCATTAGGGGAGTGTTGCGGGGGGTGTTGCTGCGCACTTTGGCGGCGGGTGACAGAAGGAGCGCTGATGGCATTGCGGAACTGGCGGAGGCAGCGACCTGGAGCACGTTGGTATGCAGGCTTATGACGCTTCGGCCAAAGGGTTTAACTAAATAACCAAGAGAATTTTATTATTGAAGTATTTGTACTTTATACTTATTACCATATATGTTTTGTCAATTGGATGTAGCATTGGGCACCCCTGTCTTGTTATATAAAGATTACAACTAGTCAGACAAAGGGACAGTGTCATATTGTCTGGAACAAGTGTTTGAACTTCCCTATGCTAAACACATAAATTAGCATCTTCTGTTTACTCACAGAATATTCAATTACACTCCCATTGGCAGATTTAGCATTGGCATCTTAAGAGTGCTGCATCTTAAAGTGATTATATCTATATCTCTATCTCTCGCATCACTCTCGCACCGGGACCATTTAGCACCTCAAGTCATTGCATACTGCACAGGGGGGAGGGATAGGTTTCCGTCACAGATAACATTCCAAGATGCACTGTTTGTAAGTTAAACCTTTCTTGCTTTATCGATTGTAACAACACCGGAAGAAGAGATCAGTGTATCTCGAAAGCTCGCACAAATAAAAGCATTTTGTTGCCTCAGAATGGTATTCTCTATTCATTTTTGATTATTAAGCTCAGCTAACACGGTACAGATCTATCTCTGATTTACTAACATACGCACGTGGCAATACAGTACAATATCCCCCAACACCCACACAATATTCACTACCCCGGTGGAGTTTCCCCAAAGTACTGAGGGCACCTAAACACCCGGTGTCCATAAGGCCATCGCACCCAAAGTGTATGTGGAGCAGTGCTAGCCCTGTGTGAAGTCGTTGCTGCACTTGATACCTCTCCTGGTCTCAGGCTAGACCAGGATATACTGGATCAGCAGGACCGCAACGTGATCCCACGACGCGGTGTCTGTTCAATCCTTTCTCTCCTAACGATTATGTCTTTGTCTTGTGGGAGCTCCAGCAGGCGTTTCTCCCTTAATGTCTCTAAGTAGCCTGTGGTCTGGTCCCAGACCGCAGATCACCACGTGGTGTCCTGTCACCGGTGCACTAATGCTATCTGTGGTGAGCTAAGGGGAAGCGTCCCTATCTGGGTCATTCCCTGCAGCAACACAAGCTGGAAGGGGCTCAGGGGCCTAGCTGAGGCTCAGGGGGAGATCTGGCCTAGTTCGGGAGCCACTGGCACCCGGACACTGCCTACTCCCTAAGCTGCCTCCGTCGGGCCGAGAGCACGTGCTACTTTCGCGCCAAATACTCTCTCCTACTCCCTGGATGTGCCCCTAAGGCTGCTGGGACATGTAGTCCCTTACGGAGCGGTCTCCTAAGATGACCGCCACAACAACTAACTGCGCATGGCTTCCTACTGCGCATGCGGGAACCTCCAAGATGGCCGCCGCCTGCACCAGAGCGCTCCCCGATCGCGCGGAGCTCCGGCAGCTCAGAACCACCATGCAGCCACCCCCCTCCCCGCACGGGGTAAGAGGGGATCCGGGTATGTATGTATGTATGTATGTATTCTGATCGAGTAAGTTCTCTGATTTTGATGCTCGAGGTCTTCTGGACTTGTGGCAAAAATGTGATCTGCAAATCGTAGGTGACTCCAGTAGTTACCGTTGATTATTATTATTTTTTTTTTTTTCCCAGTCCAATGTCATGAAAATTTTGTCAAGAGTTGCTGTGATGTGCTTTGATGTGGTTTGATGCCATGGTGTCTCCCTGGCAGCATGTAGAAAGTTTTGCAAGGATTTTTTTCTACTTCCACAGCTTCTCTCAATAAGAAACATTTTTTTTTTTTTGTATGTATTATTAATGTGTATTCATTCATCTCTTTATACATGTTTGTTCAAATGTTTTGTATCGTGCCAGGGAACTCATACCTCACAGCTTTTCTGCATACTGTTTTTTTTTAAAGATAATGCCTCCTTTTTTAAGATGTAGCTCAACATGTTCGACAATTTTAAGTTTGATCTAAAATAGGAGCATTACAAAGGCCTATCTGTTATCCCACTTGTTGCAGATGACGCCCACTAGCCCTTTCCCAAGTTAAGTGGGGTGCAGTTGAAAGACTTTTTGAAAGTGTGCTACATGTAGCCGAAAGCCTCAGGCTACGCTTATAGTGACGGCAACGTTCGGCTGCGGTCGCTGGAAAAATACCCCCCCTCCACCCCCGGTCTTAAGGTGAATTTTTTTTCACCCCTCCCCCCCCTGCCGCGTCTCAACTCCTGCAGCTTGAGCAGAGATCGCTGGGCAGCAGGAGTGCGTGGCGGAGGCGTGCATGGAAGCGCATAGCCGTAGCAGGCAGTGTGAGCTCGGCCTTAGTGAGTTGCTATTGATCTATTCATTGGTAGTATTGCTTACTTGTTTAACGTATGTGGCACTTCTACGGAGTATGAAGATATTTCTGCATTCCTGCTTTCACTGATTTTGAAGTGATATGTGAATAAGTAGTGCACTTGATTTGACTTTCTGCCTCCATTTGCCTATTTTAACCAAGAGCTTTACCATGGGTTCTTTGAGCATTTGTTACAGTTACTATGAGATGACCTATACTAACATACTATTCCAGTACACCTGTTGGGATGACATTTGCAATAGTAGGTGAAACAGCTGTTTGTGTGGTGGTCTGCTCTTTCAGCAGCTGTCTGAACCCTGCTCATTTTCCCAACAGAAGAGATGAGGAGCCCCCATGTCTTGTACTGGAAAGATGTGTACTGTGTATGGTGCAGTGTTATATCTGGGGACCCCCCATATCTCAACCACGGGACTTGAAGCTTTAGGGAGAATCCTTGGGTCAATCTTGCTCCAGTGACCAAAAGGAAGATGTGACTTCATTGAGGCATTTCGTTATATTTACGAAAAATGCGTTGTATTTCTGCAGAATCAGGTGATCCTCTGGAGCTCAGATATTCGATGTTCAGTTCCAGATTGAAAGCCATAATGTTGTCCTCCAAAAGATGTTGCACCTTTTTCTATTCTGTTGCAGTGTGGCTGATTTCCCAGCCTTTAGGCTGCGGTCCCAGTGCGTTCTACGGTGTGCGCTGTACAAACAAGTACCGTCTCTCAATGGGGCTGGGCTCACTAGGTACCTTGGCGCGTATTTGGCAGCCGCACTCTGACAGGTTTTTCCAAATACAACAAAATTATATTTGCAACTTGCGACGGAGGTGTTGCCGCGCCCCCCCGGCGGTTCAACCAATGAGGGTGAACCAGCCGCGTAAGGTCATGGCCACGCCCCTCTCCGCAGATCGCGGTGAAGCGCTGTGCACGACGTGTCGCCACCCTGCTGAAGTGCAGACTGGGACCGCGGCCTTATTGTTTACCCTGGGCAGAAATAAAGTACAGGAAGGGAACCCCACATTACTTGGGAATAGAGGGTAACATAACATTAACAATAGTACTTCATGGCACCACCCCGTTCAGATGATTAAAAAATGTTTTTACATTCAGCTATGACTCCAATTACATGTGGCATATTTTCTAACGTCTGCCAGAACTGCAGGACTGAGGGCTATATTTTCCCGATTCTAGTAATATTAGCAGTTTAAACTTTTTTCAGTTTACAGTATTTTATTTTTAAAGAGTCTCTCAGGTGCCCTTTCGCAGTTTGCTTTATGTCCTACTCGGCAGAGCAGGGTTTATTAAAGCGCCAGTCCACACTGCCATTTTGTTGCATTAAATAAAAAAGAAAATCGAGCTCTTCTCTTACCTGTTTCCAGGGCTGTTTATTTGATTGCTAATCTGGTGCTCTGTTCAAGAGTTACAGATGTGTGAAATGGTAAGCGACTGGGAGGTTAACCTAGAGCGCTATGCAGGGCCCACCTCAGGAGCTAGATAGACACTGAGAAAATCATGATATTGAGCTACATTTTGCTATGGGGACAAGATGCTGTACTAACATTGTATCTATTAAACTCAACTAGACTTCTGCTGGGATTGCTGCTTTAAGGCTCCTGTCTTATAACCCACTTTTGATGAGATATTACAACTTTATTTTGTGATTTGCAGGAATGTTTCAAGGGAAGCTGGGCTACCCACAAGCTGCTTCACAAGAAAGCAAGTAAGTAATATGAACCCTTTAAAAAATAATATAATAATAAAACAAAAATTGTACATTGCTAGAGGAACTGTTGCTTTGCAATGCAGAGCTGGACCCTCTAGAAGTAAGAGAGCAACTGTAATAAGAGAAAATGGGAACATGAAGAAAATAAATAAATTATGTATGTATGTTTTGGTGCTTATCCCATAAAGCAATAACAGACCATACGATACCGGTTGCAACACGACATCAAGGGACAGCACACAGGTAAGTAAATCATACATTTTCTTTATTTGATGGACACAAAAACCGAAGTTTCGGTCCCCCAGTGGGACCTTTCTCAAGGTGCTGCACCACCTTGAGAAAGGTCCCATTGGGGGACCGAAAGGTCGTTTTTTGTGTCTTCTATCAAATATAGAAAATGTATGATTTACTTACCTGTGTGCTGTCCCTTGATGTCGTGTTGCAACCGGTATCGTATGGTGTGTGTGTGTGTGTGTGTGTGTGTGTGTGTGTGTGTGTGTGTGTGTGTATGTATATATATATGTATATGGATTTAACCCCCGGGCGAGTAAATATTGGCCCAAGCTATATATATATATATATATATATATATATATATATATATATATATATATATATATATATATATATATATATATATATATATATATATATATATATATATATATATATATATATATATATATATATATATATATATATATATATATATATATATATATATATATATATATATATATATATATATATATATATATATATATATATATATATATATATATATATATATAATATTGTGATGCCGTCACTGCCCTCTAAGGGTTAGAATGGGGCAGTTGTGGGACTTTACAGCTCTCATAGAGTTAATCATTCTGGAAAGGTCTGTTCAGCTGTGAGTTAATGAGCTAATTAGCCTAGCCTGTATAGTCAGGAAGTGATAGAGATTCTCCCCCCCCCCATGCTGCCAGACACGCACTGTTGAGAGTTATACAGAGAGGGTGAGAGACGCTGCTGCTATACTGATCTGAAGGCACACACAGACAGCCCTGTGAGAGACTGAAAGGAGACCTGCTGCAGGTACACTGGGTAAAGTGGGGAAAGAGTTTAGTTCTCCCACGATTAGTTAGGGACTAAGCAGTATTAGTACTCCTGGAAGGAGTTAGGTCTTTTGTTTCTGTTTTGTGTTATGAGTTAACCCTGTACCTGCTTGGTACCCTGTAAATAATCTGATGATCTGGACAAAAGATCCGACGCTGGGACTGAGACGTCACCATACATACATATACATACATACATACATACATACATACATACATACATACACACATACATACATACATACACACATACACACATACACACATACATACATACATACACACACACACATACACACACATACATACATGCATACATGCATACATACATACACATACATGCATATATACATATATTTTTCATGTTCCCATTTTCTTTTATTACAGTTACTCTCTTACTTCTAGAGGGTCCAGCTCTGCATTGCAAAGCAACAGTTCCTCTAGCAATGTACAGTAGTTCAATATTTTTTTTACATCCTCAGTACAGGCTTGTGCAGAAACTTGCTCTTCAGCTACTGGGTCACGCCCTCTGACTGCCAAAGCAAAGTGAAAAGGGGGAATGTGTGTGTGTGTGTGTGTGTGTGTGTGAAGGGCAGTCTACTGTAAGTAAGGGTCTCCTGTGACATGGAATGTCTGCTGTGTCAGCTGTAATAAGATGTGTGGTGAGGGGAGGTCCGGAAGGATTTTACATGTGCAGCAGATAATACCCAGCACATGAGACCTTGGCTAACTGTGGGACTTTGTGCCACACTAAGAGCAAAGGAATGTCTTGCCTCACTGTAAAATTGAACTTGCAATGACACACTGTACGAATATTTAATATATATATTTTTCTCTTTGGCACAGAAATATTGGGGAACGCATTTGAAAAAAAAGGTCAGGTTCTGTTTTGTTGTACTAATTGTTTTATTGATGACAATTGCACTGCAAGGCTTCAAGTTGGTATCACCAATACCCTAATACTGGTTGTTTTATTGAGCTATCAAAACAAACACTACATTGGGAAGTTCCCCTGCCTGGAACACAGCTCCTGTGTGATGTCACGGATCGTGAAGGGTTTTGTGAGCAAATAGTACTAAAATGCCTTTTGTATTGCTTGCCCTGATAGAGATGGGGTAAACCCACATGCATCAGATGTCTAAACATAGTTATCAAACGGCCTCAATGTTTCCCAAGTTGGAAATATCTAAAGAGGTCACTGCTTGGTATTGGCTGGGCTAGGGGTTTAGATCTGCTTTTGTTGAGCTGGCTTCCTTGCTGCTGGAGCATCCTGCACCATGATGCTCTCTCCAGCGCGTTGCCAGACTTTTCAGCCTAATAATTCTCACAACTGTTGCAGCATTTGAGAATTGTATATGTGGTGCGTCACGTAGATGCAGCTTACTCCGCATGTGACAAACCTTGCTAGTAGCAGACAACAGTTCCCTAAATAGGAAAAATTTATTTCACAAATCATTTTGGAAAACCAAGTTCACCACTTTCGTAAAACTTATGTGCCATAACATGAACGTGAACATAACCTGAACTTCTATTACATTTTTGTGTTTACAAAATCGGAACCACGAGATCCCAGACGCTGAACTGTGCTCTTTACCTTTTTTCTTTAATAAAATATATCTACCTATCTCAGTCTCTGATTCCTTTTGGGAAATTCATATGGCTGCCATCAAAGCCTTAATCCCACGGGTCGATAGAAAGCTGCAATGCCATCAGAGCATGACTTTGTGGTTTCCTATTGGACAACCCAGGCAGATATCATTTGAATTTTACTTTCATTTTAACGGCACATTGAAATATCTCTGGAAACGCAGGATCCCCGCAGCTTAGAGTTGTGTGTTTCAGCTCAGAGTTGACCTCTGGGTCTCATTTGGCAAAAAGTGGGGGGTTTTAATTGTAATATTTTTGTTAGTATTTGGTTAGATATGAGTCTTTGATCATGACAAAACAAAGGGTTGAATTCCGATGACAACTTTAGGCCTTGTGACTGCATAGATGTCTGCAGTTTAGGCTGCGCTTATAGTGGCGGCGATGCGACGTCGCGTCAAAACAAATGCATTGTCGCCGTCGGCGATTATAGTGCACGCGATTTCGCGACCAAGCGACAGCGCTACCAAAAAATCTGGTAGTCGTAATTTGATTTTTTTTCCCCCGCCGATGGTCTCTCCTTGTGGCCGATCAGAGAGCTTCTCCATCCGTCTGCCTTCCCCTTTTATGATGTCACTGGCCTTGCAGCCAGCGACGTCGCCTAAACTTGAATTACAACTATCGCGACGGGTGACGTCATCGGTCGCCGGCACTATAAGCGCAGCCTTAGCCCACATGGAATATTGTGTGCACTCTTGCAGGATACAGTAAATGTCTTGTAACTTTTTTTTATTTTTTAACTCCTCTCAATACAGAAGAGGACAAAGTCAAACGTACAGTTTCACCATGGACACTGGAGGGTGATATTAACACAGATCCCTGGTCAGGTTATCGATATACTGGCAAGTTAAGGCCACATTATCCATTGGTAGGTACTTTTGCATGTAGTGACTGTGTTTTAAATGAGTACACAAACATAATTGCACATTGATGGGGATATGGTGGTACTGATTCGGCTTGAGTTGCATTGGTGGTGAAATCTTCACATGGAAATCCAAGGGACTCTTGAAGAAAACTATTGCATATGTCCACATTTTTATTTCTCATCAATTATTTTTAAAACTATTATACTCAACACAATTCTTACCAATTTGAGAAAAAGTAATTCTTTTGTGTAGAGAACATAAACTTGTAATTTTGGTTCAACTTCTGGTCGTTTCCCTCAACAACTGCACAATTCATTTCTTCCAAATGGAGAAAAGCTGAAATCAAGCCCTGACTTTGATCAAAACGACAACATTTTAGCTTGATCTGAGTCTTGAGTTTAACATTTGGAAGCATCTGAAATTGGGATTTTTATAATAAACTACTCAAACATGAGTATGTGTTACAGTGTCTTCCCTTTCTTCCATACAGATGCCATTGAGACCGGTACCAAGCTACGTTCAGAGGCCAGATTATGCAGATCACCCACTAGGTAATTTAACAATTCTGGTAAATAATTTTGCCGGGTACAAATAAAATATTTTTGAAACATCTAAAAGGGTTGGGACTTGATGAAACGTCTTTAGAACATTACATTCTAAGACTGGCTGTCTGTTTCATGATGGTTGCTAATTTGTAATTTGCTTTGAGTAATGGCTTCTTTATTTTTCATTTTTTATTTCTTTAAATCCCATTTTCCATCATATATTAAGATGTTTTTTTTTTGTTTCTCTCCCCCCACAGGGATGTCGGAGTCTGAACAGTCCCTGAAAGGCACCTCCCAAATAAAAATCCTTTCTCCGGAGGACATAGAAGGCATGCGGCTTGTGTGTAAAGTGAGTGTTGTGGGCATTAATTGTTAACTTTTCAGATGGGTTAGTTATTTGCGTATTGCTCATTACATCATGGCTTGTCCAGTGCATTTCAGAGTCCCAAGTCAACAGGCCCTCATGTACTTTACTGCTGCTTTTGATTAGCAACAGTAGTTGGCACTGATAAATGGGTGGCCCTGCAAAGCAAAATGGCTGTATTAGTTCGGGGATACTGTGAGCAACGGATTTGCTGATGCACACAACAAGTAACACAGATGAGGAGTGCCGGAACATCAATGCATAGTGATCCTCAAATGTCCCTTTTTGATGACACTGTTCTATGCATTATACCAGAGCACCGTAAACAGAACAATCTGTGCCTTGTACAAAATGGCTACTGAAAAAGGCTTCTAAAACGTAATCTTCCACGCACAGTGCCTTGGACACTTGACAGCCCAGATGCGAGTATGCATTCAGCCCAATGTTTTGATGAACTTTGAACGAGAAATAATCATGTTGCGTGATTTCGTATGGGTAGCTCCGTCCATCAGCAGGACAGAAAAAAAAAACTTCTACAGGTGTGCTAGAAAACGCTTCTCTGCTCTTCTGCGGTCAGTCTTTTTCTGTCCTCAGTGTAGAGTAGGTTGTTTTTTGGGTTACTTACCCCAGGACTGCCAGTGTTGTTCAGCCTGGGGAGGAGTTTTCTCTGCTGTTCTCTCCCGCTAACGCTCCGGGGTTGCATCATGAGACTATCTGGAGGCCCAGAGTGACCAAGATATACCGCAGAGGTGTTCAGAGCGCAGCAGGAGATGGATCCCATGAGAGAACACATGCCGTCACACCAATAATGTAAGTGCGCTGAACCAGAAGAAACAGCTAAAAGTTTAATGGAGGCTTGTGGGGACTATAAAGCACCAAGCTAAAGCAGTTGAGTGCTGTTGCAGAGCTCTGACGGCAATACAGCCATGGGGTCGCAGAAAAACGTTCTGGGTGAGGAGTAGCTCGAAACACATTCAAAGAGCAGAAGATTCATAGAAGTTACCAATATGTGTGTGGTTTTTGTTTTTGTTTAGTTTTTTTGTTATGCCGTGTCTGTAGGACTTCCCGAAGAGGGACCATCAAACTTAACAGTGGAAGTATTGCAACACAAGAAGAGAAATATCTAGAAGCAAAAGATCGGTGCAGCATGTGATAAGCCAGCATTAGATGGGAAGAAATTGTGTGAGGACTGCTTAAAAGCTGCTGCAGTTCAGGTTGCGGATCAAATTAATACTTTTTCTTAAGTGGTTGAAGGACACAGTGGCGCAGACAATGGAGGCGGTATCACCACAGGCAAATAAGGAACCTTTAATGAGGTCACAGACCAGTCTGGACAGAAGAGGTTCCTCATCAGAGGAATCAGAGGTTCATAAATTGATCAGGAGGAAATTGCACTGTTTGATACGGATTTGGTAGCACCATTAACTAAGGCAGCACTAGAGATTTGAAGATCTGGAAGAAGATTCCCCAAAGGGATAGATTCTTTAGAGAGATGCAGAAGAAAAATAGAAGTGTTTCTTCTCCTAAAGTACCCAAGGACATGATCGAATCAGAATGGATCCAGCCAGACAAATGTTTTTTTGTTTTTTAAAATGTATTTATTCAGGAAATTTTATAAGCTCTACCTCCTTTTCAGATGAAGATGCAAAGACTTGAGACACCACCAAAGGTTGATGCAGCGATTTACGAGAATAGCGAGGAGAGTCATATTCCTGGTAGATTACACACCATCTCGTTCAAAGATGTAGTGGATGGAGTACTAGAAAACATCCTGAGGAAGGCATTCGTAACCACGGCGGCAGCATGTAAGCCTGCAGTTGTCATGGACTCCGTATCTAGAGTTATGCGAGTCTGGGTCACAAATATTGAGGACGTGCTCGAGAAATAGAGTTCTCTGGCATTGGCTGAGATAAAATTATACATAGATTATATAACAGAAGCATCTTTCAACACAGTTCAACTAACCTCAAGATCCATGGCTTTATCAGTAGACGCTAGGAGTGCCCTATGGCTGAGGTTATAGATGGTAGACGTAGCCTCTAAGAATAACGTCTGTATGTCACCTTTTGAACAGGAATTCCTTTTTGGTAAGGAATTGGACAATATAATCTCAAGTGCGTCAGAAGGAAAAAGTTATTTCCTTCCACAGAAGAGATTAAGACACCCCTATTATTCAGGATATACCTGACCGGATGAATTATGGATGGTGCAGATCTTATCCGTTGGGAAATTCTTTTTAAAAGACAGACTAGTTGAAGACTGGGTCAGAATAGCTCTTTTTTGGGGCTCCAAGCGGTAGTGTCATTTAGAGGAAGACCCTTCTGAAATGACTGGTTAGCTTTCAAAGATCTCAAAGATGCATATCTACATATCCCTGTGGCAAGACTGCATCAAAGATTTTTTAGACTCCCTGTAGAAAACTATAATTTCCAGTACACGCCCTATCATGAACATGACCGCCAATTTTGGAGCCAACAATTGCATCCAGAAGAGTGGGCTTTGAAAGGACTGTGTTTCAGCTGATACAGGAGTGTTGCTATCAGCCACAAGTAGATCTAATGGCCTCCATCTCCAACAGGAAAGTACTGCTGTTCTCCAGGATAGCCAAGCATCGAGCTTTCCAAACGGCTACCCTGAGTTTTTCCTGTTGACTGTGGAACTTCCGCTTGGCATATGTCTTCCCACCCTTTCTCCTTTTTTTTTTTTTGCACCAGAAAGTGGTAGGCAGCATCAAAGGCTGCTATTGCTCATTGGATCACCACCTGTATCTGGGACGCATAAGGGAGATAAGATCCTGAGGGTTGAGAGCTCGATCAATGGTTATGTCGTGAGCTCTCGGAGCACAAGCATCTCCCTCGGAGTTGTGTAAAGCAGCAGTGTGCTCATGTCTCCACACATTCATAAAGCTTTATAGACTTGACATCCAGTCCTCAGCTGACGCAAGCTTTGGACAGAGGGTGTTGTAAGCTGTGATATATAATAAAATTGACGCAACATGATTTATGGCAGTTGTGTTTTTCCTTGTCTCTCGAGCATACCATTATTTTTTTCAAGCTGTCATGACTGCTTTGGCATGTCTTATACGCCGTGAATGGGAAAAGAGAAAATGTATTCTTTACCGTAATTTTCTTTTTCTGGAATCGGTTCATGACGGTGAGTATTTTTCCCTTCCCTTTTAAGAGAATAAGCAAGAAGTTTTTTTTTTTTAAATTTCTTGTGGAAATCCTAAAGCTGCGCTGATGGCCACGGCGACGTCGTGTCAAAACAAATGCATTGCCGCCGTCGCATGCGCTTATAGTAAGTGGAACGGCTTGGTCCCGATCGCTTGAAGTCATCTCCATTTGATTTTTTCCTGCGACCGTAGCCCGACGTCGCCTTCGCTGGCACTATAAGCGTAGCCTTAGGGCTCGAGGACACATGGGGCTTCGCGACCCTGCATGTGCGCGTCCACGCCTCTGTCTGCTGGGTGATGTGTGATCATCCCCAGCAGACGGAATTATCCTCGTTGGGAGCGGGGGAGTGGGCTCCCCCCCACTCCCCTTTTTCCCCCCCCACTCCCCTTTTCCCCCCCCCACTCCCCTTTTTCCCCCCCCACTCCCCTTTCCCCCCCCCACTCCCCTTTCCCCCCCACTCCCCTTTCCCCCCCACTCCCCTTTCCCCCCCACTCCCCTTTCCCCCCCACTCCCCTTTCCCCCCCCCGCTCCCCTTTCCCCCCCCCGCTCCCCTTTCCCCCCCCCGCTCCCCTTTCCCCCCCCGCTCCCCTTTCCCCCCCGCTCCCCTTTCCCCCCCGCTTCCCTTTCCCCCCCGCTTCCCTTTCCCCCCCGCTCCCCTTTCCCCCCCGCTCCCCCTTCCCCCCCTCCGCTCCCCCTTCCCCCCCCCCGCTCCCCCTTCCCCCCCACTCCCCCTTCCCCCCACTCCCCTTTTTCCCCCCCCACTCCCCTTTTTCCCCCCCCACTCCCCTTTTCCCCCCACTCCCCTTTTTCCCCCCCCACTCCCCTTTTTCCCCCCACTCCCCTTTTTCCCCCCCACTCCCCTTTCCCCCCCACTCCCCTTTCCCCCCCCGCTCCCCTTTCCCCCCCCGCTCCCCTTTCCCCCCCCCGCTCCCCTTTCCCCCCCCCGCTCCCCTTTCCCCCCCCGCTCCCCTTTCCCCCCCCGCTCCCCTTTCCCCCCCCCGCTCCCCTTTCCCCCCCCCCGCTCCCCTTTTCCCCCCCCCGCTCCCCTTTTCCCCCCCCCGCTCCCCTTTTCCCCCCCCCGCTCCCCTTTTCCCCCCCCGCTCCCCTTTCCCCCCCCGCTCCCCTTTCTCCCCCCCGCTCCCCTTTCTCCCCCCCGCTCCCCTTTCTCCCCCCCGCTCCCCTTTCTCCCCCCCGCTCCCCTTTCTCCCCCCCGCTCCCCTTTCTCCCCCCCGCTCCCCTTTCTCCCCCCCGCTCCCCTTTCTCCCCCCCGCTCCCCTTTCTCCCCCCCGCTCCCCTTTCTCCCCCCCGCTCCCCTTTCTCCCCCCCGCTCCCCTTTCTCCCCCCCGCTCCCCTTTCTCCCCCCCGCTCCCCTTTCTCCCCCCCGCTCCCCTTTCTCCCCCCCGCTCCCCTTTCTCCCCCCCGCTCCCCTTTCTCCCCCCCCGCTCCCCTTCTCCCCCCCGCTCCCCTTTCTCCCCCCCGCTCCCCTTTTCCCCCCCCCGCTCCCCTTTTCCCCCCCCGCTCCCCTTTTCCCCCCCCGCTCCCCTTTCTCCCCCCCCGCTCCCCTTTCTCCCCCCCGCTCCCCTTTCTCCCCCCCGCTCCCCTTTCTCCCCCCCGCTCCCCTTTCTCCCCCCCGCTCCCCTTTCTCCCCCCCGCTCCCCTTTCTCCCCCCCGCTCCCCTTTCTCCCCCCCGCTCCCCTTTCTCCCCCCCGCTCCCCTTTCTCCCCCCCGCTCCCCTTTCTCCCCCCCGCTCCCCTTTCTCCCCCCCGCTCCCCTTTCTCCCCCCCGCTCCCCCCCGCTCCCCCGCTCCCCCCCCGCTCCCCTTTCTCCCCCCCGCTCCCCCCCGCTCCCCTTTCTCCCCCCCGCTCCCCTTTCTCCCCCCCGCTCCCCCCCGCTCCCCTTTCTCCCCCCCGCTCCCCTTTCCCCCCCGCTCCCCCTTCCCCCCCTCCGCTCCCCCTTCCCCCCCTCCGCTCCCCCTTCCCCCCCCCCCGCTCCCCCTTCCCCCCCACTCCCCCTTCCCCCCCACTCCCCCTTCCCCCCCCACTCCCCCTTCCCCCCCCTCCGCTCCCCCTTCCCCCCCACTCCCCCTTCCCCCCCACTCCCCCTTCCCCCCCCACTCCCCCTTCCCCCCCCTCTGCTCCCCCTTCCCCCCGCTCCCCCCTCCGCTCCCCCTTCCCCCGCTCCCCCTTCCCCCCGCTCCCCCTTCCCCCCGCTCCCCCTTCCCCTTCCCCCCGCTCCCCCCTCCGCTCCCCCTTCCCCCCCCCCTCTGCTCCCCCTTCCCCCCCCCTCCGCTCCCCCTTCCCCCCCCTCCGCTCCCCCTTCCCCCCCCTCCGCTCCCCCTTCCCCCCCCTCCGCTCCCCCTTCCCCCCCCTCCGCTCCCCCTTCCCCCCCCTCCGCTCCCCCTTCCCCCCCTCCGCTCCCCCTTCCCCCCCTCCGCTCCCCCTTCCCCCCCCTCCGCTCCCCCTTCCCCCCCCTCCGCTCCCCCTTCCCCCCCTCTGCTCCCCCTTCCCCCCCCCTCCGCTCCCCCTTCCCCCCCCCCCTCCGCTCCCCCCTCCCCCCCCTCCGCTCCCCCTTCCCCCCCTCCGCTCCCCCTTCCCCCCCGTCCCCCCCCCTCCGCTCCCCCTTCCCTCCCCCCTCTGCTGCCCTTTCCCCCCCGTCCCCCCCCTCCGCTTCCCTCCCCTTCCCCCCCCCCCCTCCGCTATTACGCATTTACATCCCGGGCAACGCCGGGTCTCTCAGCTAGTAAATTAATATAAATAAGATGTAGCAAGGATAGTATATGTATATGTACATATACACACACACTTACATTACGTTATGGTGGGTAAAAAAAGTGACAAAAACCCTCCACAGTAAAGCATATAGCAAATGGAAATATTACTGTATGCTCATTTGCATGTCTTAGACAGGTCTGCAACCCCGCCTTTCACCATTATCACCCAGCATACAGTGCTTCCACTGCAGCAAGGGATTCTGGGAAGTGACATGCAAATGAGCACACAGTGCCACCGTTTGCTTCAAAAACCATATAACAAAGCCAGTATAAACAACCTCACACTGAGACCCATTAAGGTTGAAAGAGCTGTCTGTGGGTGGGTTTACTGGCTATGCACCTGGCTGTGCTCAAAAGCTGTGAAATGCAGGAAACCTGATCTTTAGGAGACCATGTTATATGGTTTTTTAAGCAAAAGGTGGCACTGTGTGCTCATTTGCATGTCACTTCCCAGAATCCATTGCTGCAGTGGAAGCACTGTATGCTGGGTGATAATGGTGAAAGGTGGGGTTGCAAACCTGTCTAAGACATGCAAATGAGCACACAGTAATATTTTGTGTGTAAATTATATATATTTTTACATCCTTGCTATATCTTACATTTATTTTAAACAGGTAGTCCCACATAGCTGACATATTTGTATCTTATAGTTTGGGTTATCTTGAACATTAGCACTATAGATGCTTAAAGAAGCAATCCATGCAATCTCCTACATGGGGTTTTGTTTTATTTTTTTAGTCCGTTCTCTAGTATTGGATAATACTACTTTTTTTTTTTTTTTTTAACTCTTAATGCCATTTTTAATGCGTTTTTTATATGAGCTTTCTTTGATTTTCTATAGCGGGTTTTTTAGCACACTTCCCCAGCAGTGCAAGATCTTTGCAACATATTCCTGTTTTGATCCTTTGTTGCCAATATTCCCAGCTATTTGAGCTGCAAACTATAACAATAGATCATGTTTTCTTGGTAATCTAAGAATACATTGTAGCTGCTGTGGTACACAGACTAAAAGATTGGTTGAAACGGAAAGGCAGCTAGTTAGTGAACCCTAGGAATCAGGATCCTTGCTGACCGATCATGGAAAACGAATCATAAGCAACTTAGGTAATTAGTTTGCCTTTATTGCAATCAAAAGCTGCATATATTAAAACATATATTATAAATTGCTGCATGGATTGTCTCTAAAATGTGACAGAGCAATGAATGTTTTATTTTTACATCAATGCGACACTCTTTAAACACGTCCAAAACAGTGGCTTAAAACTTCTGAAAGTCTACATTTTGGAAGATAAAAAAAAAAAATTGAGCACCAGCTGCTCAGTTTGACTCTAAGGGGCCTATGCAGAGAGCAGCGGTGGAATTAATTGGAGATGTTAATAAATAGTACCTTTTTTGGCGTGATTTTATCTCCATATGCAGAAAGGTCCTAAAACTGCATTTAAAATCATGTCTGCATATGGAGAGTTTCAACCGGCGAGATGCGCGCTGGTGAAACAACATGTTTTAAAAAAAGCGCGTTTTTTTTTTCTTCTCCCTCTGGCCGCCGAGCTCCAGCTTCCTGCCAACTTTTGTTGGCGGAGCTAATTGTTGAATTTTTCTCCATTTTAATGGCGCAATCAGCCGCTAGATGGCGATCGCGCCTTTCTGAATACGGCACTTTTGAAACCAGGCGAGATTTAGGTTCTCGCCACCCGCGCGGTGAGATTTAAAAAAAAAAATGGCGCTTTTTTTTTTACTCGCCATTACCTGCCTTTCTAAAGGCATATTTCGCCAACAAATGCCGCTAATTCAGTTACCGCAGCTCTCTGCATAGGCCCCTTAGTTGCTACTTATATATTTACATTTAAAGATGCACTGATTTGTGACCTAACACTAGTTGAATGGTGTAGAAACACTTGATTTTTCTCCTGGTCTTTATTTGTGGGGAGATGACATTCAGTTTGATTTTTAAAGATTCTGTACATCTCTTACAGGTGGATGGGTTGGGACTATTTAAATAGCCCCTGTTAAAGAGTTTAGTGTATTTCTCAAAGTAACATTTATTTGGATTTATTGGGACGGTTATTAACAATTAGTCAAGTGGTTACTTTGGTTCCGTGTCGGTGTAACTATTTGATACTGCATTTTATGGATGTGTAGACTTAGTAGATTTAACCAGTCCACCCAGGCCAATTGGACTCTATCCTAACCAATCCCATCCCTACTTGTCATACACACTGAAGGTACTCTGTCCTACAGATTTTCTGAAGTTGGTCTAATTGTAAGATGCTTGTCTTAATTTACGATCAGATCTCACATACAGTACAGCTGGGTGATACATTCGTGCAAGTTCACAAAATAGTTTTAGTCAATGTCGCCTGGCAGAGAACTTGCAAATGTGTAACTTTTTCTCAAAGCGCACAAATAAATTACTTTAAAAAGCACTGAAAAAGTTTGTGAAAAAGTTGCCTTATTGGAAAATGTTGCCAAGGATCACATGCAAATATTTACCCTACAAATTTACAAATCGTGTCCACTTGGCTGGTTTGTAGATTCTCTAGTTTCTTTTTGGGAGCTTTTACGAATCTCAAACTGGGTTTTAAATCTACTACAGAGAACCAGCATGGTAATGTCGGACTAAGTAAAGCGTGAATGCCAGTTTCTCTTTGGATTTCGAGAGAGAACTGTGCATATGTTAAATATGAGATTAAATAATGTATCTTACACAATTAATTTGTCTTTAAAATCAAACTGGTTTATACATAACTGACTTTCTGATTATACTTCTCTGCTGGGCTTGTTTGTGCCTTCTGGTAGAGGGCCAGTTAAAAAAAACCATACAGTATATCCCTTCTTTCTTTGCAGCTTGCCAGGGAGGTATTGGGAGTGGCTGCCATGATGGTCAGAGCAGGTGTAACTACTGAAGAGATTGATCATTCTGTTCACTTGGTAAGGGTCATTTGTTGTATATTATACCATTACATTTACATGCATCACTGGAAAATGTTCAAAGCCATGGTGTTCAGGTTTCAGCAGCACTTTTCTTTTATACATTTTGTTTTTACGTTTATTTTGCACATAAGATTTGGGTCAGTGAAATTGTGTACATTGTTTTCTGGTACAGCTGCTGACTGATTCTGACATTTTATACTGTAGAGCATTTAGAGATAGGAACTGTATATCATTTGGTAGGTATATGTACTACTCCCCCTGTCGATCTCTCTGTGGGTATACCCCAGGGGTCTGTCCAGGGACCCCTTCTCTTTTTTTTTTTTTTCTTTACACCTTCCAGGTGACCTTATATCACATGTGCTCAAATATCACCTCTATGCTGATGAGATAAATTTACCTTTCATCCCCTGACCTTACACTGGCTGTACAGAGACTAAAGTCTCAATGTCTCTCAGCTAGATCATCCTGGATGGCCCTCTGCTGACTTAGACTTAACATGTCAAAGACGGTACTCCTACTGCCTCCCAAGCCTGGCCCTACTGTCCCCTTCTACAGTATTGGCAGCCCTATCATACATTTCTCACTATACACCTGCCCGACTCTTGCGATCTGTTTAAGGATGTCTTCAATCTACCCCTTTTTGTATCTGAAGACCTCTCTCGCCTAAAACCTCTCACCTCTGGAATGTCCTTCGCCCTCAATATCCAACTGGCACCCTCTCTTTCCACCTTTTAAGACCTATCTTAGAACACACCCTTAATGACGCATATGAGTAGCTCTGCTGGCTGATGCTATAAATCTCAGATGCACGAACTAAGGTGCCACTTGCAGACGCACTTACCAGAACACCGATCTTCTGTCTAGGAAAGTTATCCACACTTGCCACTTAGATTGTAAGCCCCATTGTCGCAGGGACTCCTTTTCCTATTGTTACCTTTGCCTGAAGCGCTGATCTGTTACATTATTCAGTCACATTTATTACTGCTGTAATGCTCTACATATATAGATGACGATATATAAATAAAGATATACATATGTCACATGCAGTTTTTGTTGGTATAATGCTTTGGTATAGCTGGATGGTGTAGAAACACTTATTCCCCTCCCCCCCCCCCCCGGTCTTTATTATTTGTGGTTAAATTTAGCTTGATCTTTAAAGATGCTGTACCTCTCTTACGACTAGATGATGATGATGGTTTGTTCTTGTATAGCGCTGCTAGTATTACGTAGCGCTTTACAGAGACATTTTGCAGGCACAGTCCCTGACTTGCCCAAGGTCACAATGAGCCGACACCGGGAATTGAACCAATAATACTTCAATAATAATAATATTTACTTGGTTATTTAGTTAAACCCTTTGGCCAAAGCGTCATAAGCCTGCATACCACGTCAAGGTTGAAGTATTTAAACTTTATACTTATTACTTTATATGTTTTGTCAATTGGATGTAGCATTGGGCACCCCTGTCTTCTGTGTAATATAAGCAATATTTAATTTCTTTCCCTCCTCCCCATGCTTCTACTTTAAGCCTTTTGGGTGGACTCTAATTGCAGCTACTACCTCACTGGGTCTGGCAGTCCAGGGGCCTTGTGACTTAGTAGCTACATCATAATTTTCCAGCTAGTTTTTTTTCTATTTGAGATCACTTCCTGCGTAGGACCCAATCTATGTGGACGTGCAGGGGAAGGATTCCTCCCCTTTCTGTTATGTCATCTGTGACTGAACGATCACGTAGCCGGTTTGGAGATTCTTCCTGCACTCAAAAAAAAAAAGTACAATTAAAATAGGACCGTGCATAATGCTTTTAAACATCTTTCATAGGCTTGTATTTCAAGAAACTGCTACCCGTCCCCATTGAATTATTATAACTTCCCCAAGTCCTGCTGCACGTCGGTGAATGAGGTTATCTGCCATGGAATTCCCGACCGAAGACCTTTGCAGGACGGAGATCTCGTCAATGGCACGTATATATATTTGCTTAAAGTGCTGTGATTCACTTTTGTAACCTTGTCACTACATTGTAATGTCCTTTTTTTTAGAAATATTTGAAGCTTGACTTCTAATCGATAATTGTTGTTAAATTAGGCAATTTGAATACATGTATACGTATATGTGTGTGTGTGTATGTATGTATGTGCAGTATGCCCCTGGGCACTTGCAGAAAAGCCAGAAAGCATCAGTTATATTTCATCATAGTGTAAAATGTTTTGCTTAACTACATTGTCATTGGCAAGTGGCAGGGATTGATGCATTTTGTGGTTGTGAGTACAGGCAACAAAAGTATGGAGAACAGTGGGGACGCACAGACCATTAAATGAGAAATGCGGGGGGGGGGGGGAAACGCATCCCTATTTGAATTAATTAATTTTGAATCTGTTTGTAAAATTTGCAGTGGACATTACCGTTTATCGCAATGGCTACCACGGAGATCTCAATGAGACTTTTTATGTTGGTGAAATCGACGAGGGAGCCAAAAAGCTTGTCCAGACAACATTCGAGTGCCTAATGCAAGCTATTGATGAAGGTGAGTTGTTCAAGTGACTGAGATGCCTGACAGCATGACCAGATTTGACCATTCCAAAATGTAAAAAATACAGCATCCTTAAAGGTCATTTCACTAAATGTGAAAGGCCTTCACTCAAATAGAAAACTAAAATTAGCTCTCCAGGAGTTCAACAAGGCAAAGGGTGACATTCTATATCTCCAGGAAACCCGTTTAGACTCCCAAGACCCCCCCAAATACATTTTAGAAAATTATTTCCGACCACAGACTACTCCTCTTTCAGCAGCAAAAAGAGAGGAGTGGTTATTCTAATTAAACGGGGAGTCCCGTTCAAAGTAGAGAAAGTGATCACAAACCCGGAAGGCAGATTCCTGATCATATATGGTTCTTTGTCTGGCTCTACAGTAACACTAATGTATACGCTTCAAACGACTAGCAGAATTTCTGAGAAAGGTACTGGAGTCTGTCGAACCCGATTTTTGTCCTCTCTAGTTTTGGGTGGAGACATGAATATGGTCCTATCCCCAGAATTAGATAAGTCAACAACGCCAGGTCAGGCCCATTCCACCCTAGTGCAGAGAACATCAAAAAAGTTCAAAGAACTAATAAGGGAATTTGCTCTGGTTGATGTCTGGAGGGCTAGACACCAAGGCCAAAGGGACTACTCCTTTTATTCAACCCCTCACCTGACCTACTGCCGGATCCATTACTTTTTAATAACTAAAAATATTCTTAAAGCCACATTGCAATCGAGCATGAAACTATACACATGGTCAGACCATCCACCGGTTGATCTACAGTAAATCTAACAGCCTTCACTAGAAACAATCTATTCCATTAGAGGCTAAATTAGTCCCTCTTAAATGACCCAGAACTTGTAAAAAAACAAACAAAAATAAACCACTCTCCTTAAGAGAATATTTTAATCTGTATAAAGGCACAGTAGACTCCCCCTCAATGTTGTGGGAAGCCACAAGGCTACTATACGGGGAGTTATAATATCTATAGCCACCCATAAGGAAAAAGCCAGATAGAAATTGTATAAAGAACTGACGGGAAAGATCCGCGCCCTAGAGCAAGAACACAAAGCAAGACCATCAGGGACACTATACAGGGTGCTTACTAATTTAAGAACAGGATTAAAAAAAAATACAATTCGAGGAGGTGGAAAAGGCTATCAGCTGGCCTAGACAACTAGATTACGATAAAGGAAATAAAGCGGACAGGCTATTGGCTAGAAAGCTGAGAGGCGTGAAAACAAAAACACAAATTCCCTCTTAGACGAAGCGACGGGGCAATAACAGTTGATGAACAGGAGATCTTTACAATCTAAACTGTTCGGAATTGTGCCCGCACCATCAAACTCAGAGGCCTTGGCATAATATCTAGAATGCTGCGATCTCCCAAAACTAACGGCAGCTGAAAAAGTGAGTCTAAACGGGAAAATCACGCAGATGGAATTAGCTAAAGTAGTCTCAAATCTTAAAAATGCCAAATCACGTGGCCCAGATGGGCTATCGCATACTCTATCTATTATAAACAATTTCTACCAACTGTCTCTTTGTTTCTACTAGAGACGTTTAACTAATTTTTAGAAGGGAAGCCAATCCCAATGACAATGACCGCTGTTAACCTAGCTATTATTCATAAACCGGGACGTGACCCAATCCGTTGCGGCAGCTACAGACCTATTGCACTCTTAGATTCAGAGATAAAAATTGACAGCAAAATTCTAGCCGATAGGCTAAACCCTATTTTACCTAGGTTGGTACACATAGACCAAGTATGCTTTGTCTCCGGAAGGCAGGCCGCTGATTAACACCAGAAAAGTAATAGATATAATAGAACATATCCATTTGACAAAAACTAAGGCCATTCTGCTAAGCCTTGATACAGAAAAGGCTTTCGATAGAATTGATTAGAGGTTTCTGGACGGAGTTTTGCAGTCTTTTGGTTCTATGGGTCCTTACCTAGAGGGAATTAGAGCCCTTTATCAGTCACCTCGAGCACTAATTAAACTACCAGGGACCAAATTAGAAACTATAGATATTAAAAACAGAACGAGACAAGGGTGTCCTCTATCTCCCTTACTTTTCTCTCTTTCGATCGAACCTCTGACATCTAGGATCAGATTAAATCCAGATATACAGGGGATAGATATCGGACAAAAACGACAAAATCTCATTGTTTGCGAACGATATTATCCTAACTGTCCAACCCTCTGCTCACCCTCCAAAATGAACAGAAGATATTATTGAAATTCGGCAAACTGTCAGGCTATAAGGTCAAAGTCAGATCTTGAATATCTCCCTACCAAATGAAGAGGTTAGATTTCTGCAAATTATTATAATTTTTTTTTTTTTTTAATGTAGATAGAAAGCTTCCCATATCAAATACCCAGGGATCAACAACACTAAAAATTATGAAAATCTATACCAAAGCAACTAGCCCCCCACCCTAATCGATAAAATTAAAAAAAAATCTGCTTGAGTGGAACAAACATCAAATATCTTGGATAGGGAGAATAATCTCAAAGATTAATGTTCTACCCATGCTACTCTTATCTTTTCCAAACACTTCCGGCCCATGCCCCAAAAACAGAACTAAAAGACAGAACAGGATATTCAAATTGATATGGCAAAATAAGAGCTAGATTAGCTCGGTCGGTTCTACTGGCCTCGAAAGACGGGAGGTTTGGGTGTCCCGGACCTAACATGCTATTTACAGGCCGCCCAGCGTAAACTGGTAGTAGTATGGAATGTTGGCCCGACTCAAGTCTGCTGGGTAGATATAGACTGCCTCCTCCCACTCTCACTTTGGTCCGAGGAGAAAAAGGGGCCTACCAAAACACAGCTAGGACCAATGAAACCAACTCTAGATTTGTGGAGCAAAACCAAAAGAAAATTTTAATTTACAACGGGTGTATCAACTCACCCCGATATTTGATAACCTGGACTTCCCTCCGGGTTGCGATATGAATTGCTTCAACATTATTTAAAAATAACAACCTAACAAAGATAGGAGAATTACTCCACAAGGGTAAATTGTTGACTTATCAGGAACTCTCTGCTAAAATTACTACCCCGGCTATGTCCCTATTCAAGTACCTCCAAATCAGACATTTCTTTTACAAACTTTCAAGCAAACTTGACTTTCCTGATTTGTCTGATTTCGAACATTTTGTGCAATAAAGGTACCTACCAGAAGGGCCTAATAACAAAAATATATGCAGGGATCGAAGCAGCCGGAAACAGCCCAGACCATAAATATATCTAAATGGGCCAGCGACCTAGGAGATTGAAGGGGAGGATTGGAGCGATATCTGGGAGAATGCGTCCAAAACATCTATGACATATAAATTTGTAAATGTTCTTTGGTTATATATCAGTGGTGCCTTACACCAAAAAGGCTCAAACAGATATACTGTATATCCCGAATCCTCCGATCAATGCTGAAGAGGATGTGGATCAGTTGGGTATATGGTCCACATTTGGGTGAACTGCCCAATTATACCAACATTCTGGACAATTATCAGAGAAATTATAAATACTATAACCGGGGTCGAAATCTCTTGTAAATCCCCTAAGCTACCTATTGGCAAAACCCCAATAGAGGACCTCACCCACCCAACCACTAATCTCCCATATTATGACTGCCGCCAGTTGTTCAGTGGCTGCTGCCTGGAAGAGCCCTCTCCCCCCCCCACCCTCCCCCGGCTCCAGACTAATGTTAGAAAGGAGGATCGATGAGATAATGTTGATGGGGAGGCTGACCACTTTTCTCAAACAATCCACTGAGAGATTCTATATAATCTGGGAACCCGGGATTAAGGACTGAACAATAATAGGAGATTGACTGATGATTAGCATGTATCAACTAAAGGATAGAAATCTGCTTCTGAGGCAGAACGGTGCCTTCTCCCCCTCCCTCTTTCGTCTCTGTCTTAATTTCCTTCTATGTCTTTTCTCGTATAGTTATGCATACTTTTCTTTTGTAGTGCTGGACACTACACAGCAAAAAGTGTTCAGGTGTTTCTCTGAACAAAACTACTATATATTATTTGACTGGATTGTCTGTCTGTCTGTTTTACTATTGGTATTATCACTGCTACTATCGGTTCTATTAATAGCACGATTTCCACTGCTCTTATTAGTTGTGGTGTATATATCATTGTGGTGATTTATCATTTTTCTGATTTGATTTTGTTATTGTACTGCAATTCTGAAAAATCAATAAAAATATTTGAAACAAAAAAATACAGCACCCTATTTTTAATGTCTCATAACTTCTGATTCTTGATTCAAAAGTTAAAAATTTTTTTTACCCCCAGTGGAGGGCATGGCAGTCATTGTTCTCCAAAACCTAAATTACAAGTAGATTAATTTATACGCTCCATGACCGCTATTACACCTGAGAACTTCTCCAGTCAGCTGGTGTAGGACAAGACTTCTGACATCGGGGCATAACAGGGAGGTGTCTCTCCCCGAGGTCTGTTTTTCTTGTCCTACATAAACTGGAGGTAGTTATACATGGGTGTTAGCATCTATTCAGGCAATGGTATTAATGAAACAAGTTTACAACAGGTATAATGGTATTAATGAAACAAGTTTACAACCAGTACAGGCCACCATCGCGCTGCACCTGTTAAAAGTTCTGAGGTTCCCTGGAGCAGGCCACGGTGTGCTTTAGGCGTATAATATTGTCCTCGCTGTTGCGCATGTACGTGGCATGCGCGTTTAGTTGTTAGGGTGCAAGCGGTGACGTGCGCGTTTAGGGGGCGTGACTGACGTCACCGCGTTAGGCCTCGGTGTGATTGCTTCGTGGCATGGCAGCAGCGTTTTTGTATTTTCGCTGATCTGCCGCGTCACCGCTCGTGTGTGTGTGTGTCTCTGAAGTATAGCAACTGCAGGCTCATACCCTGCAATTATAATTGACGCGCACGGTAGTGCATGTGCGAGGACTATATTACACGCCTTAGCCAGGAGGAAAGCACATGAGCAGGCTCACTCCTGGTGCTGTGCCGACAAGACTGCTCTCAAACTGACCTTTGAGACCTCTGGCACCCTCACTCCGTAGAGATGGAGCATTCCAAGCAGTAGCAGGAAAGTCCCCCTAGCCACACACCCCCTCCCTTCTCTGTTTGCCAACTCTCGGACTCCATATAGCCCAAGAGTATTCAGACCACTTCCTGTCTGAACAGGGAGTGCAGCTGGCGTGTCCCACACTGGTGCACAGACGTCTCTGCGAGGCACTCCCAGTCATGCAAAGCGATTTATGTTCCATAACTGTTTAATAAACTATTTTTACTGTATATCACTAAATGGTATATGGGTTTTTTACCCAGGGATTGAATCTTTCCCAACCATTTAATAGTATAGGTGAGTGCAAATAGGAATTATTTTGGGTTTTTCCTTTTAACCCTTCCCTGCCTTGACATATGTTGATAATTCCCGTATGCACCTCCTATCTATATGTATATATTTTGCGTACATTTGGTGAGAGGCAATATCCTCTGTTTCAGTATCGCTGGATTATTTACAGACCTTTCCGCACGCTTCAGGAATTCTCTTCTGAGCAAGCTTTAACCCTTTTCTCGGATGATGGGCAGGTTATTGATGAAATTCCTTCTTTTTAATATTCTCAAGATTGAAGAGCTCCTTTTAAAAATATGCACTGCACCCTTGATATCGAGAATGGGGAATCCTAGACCAAGCCTTCTTGGGTTTAAAGAAGCATGGGAGCCACATTCCTGTTAATCAATCCATTAAGGATGTTATTTTCTCTGAATGGGAATTCGCCGGATCTGGGAGTCACTAACTCTTAGGCCTTGTCCAGGGTGGAAGCTGGCGCTCCAGCGCTGCGCCCTGCTCGGCCGAGCGATTCCTGGCCGGCTAGGTGCGCGCGCATCTGAGGGCACGGCCACGACGTCACGGAGCTGGTTCGCCCTCATTGGGCGAACGGCTCACGTGATGCGCTTGCGAGCAGCAAAACCACGTGCATTGTCGCAACGTGTCCAGCGTGCGCTCCCGCTCAGCACCACTCTGGATGAGGCCTTAAGAATGTACGCTTTTTGTCCTGAGGATATTGCGGCTTGGGAAAATGCCCCTAAAATGTATGCAGCTATTCCTCGTAATGCCAGACTACTATCCCCTATCAGGACTGTTTGGCGTTAATATCCCATTGATAGACAAAAATTATCTGGTCTTCAACCTTGCAGGAGGACTTCGAATCCGGCTTCTCCAGATGACTTTTACTGCAAGACTTCACTAATCTTAAGGATGCTCTATGTTTTTGTCTGTTTCTGCAGACAACTCATCTTCTTAAAGATACTCTTGGTGCCTCCAAGAGCATGTGATCAATGTAGAAGATTTAAATCATATAAGCAAAATGTCCATTTATAAATTGAAAAATTATTTCTAGTCTTCAAACCATATGTAGAAGTGGATAATTCCAAGGACATTGAGGTGCACTCCTCCTCGGGTAAATACACATGGAGATAAAAAGGCATTCAGCTTTAACATGCAGCCATAAGCACTATAAAGCAGCAGAACAGGTGTTTTTAAAATTACTCTTTGACAAAGCACCAGTGTGGGTGTGAAATGCCTTAGAGGATTTTTTGTTCCTGGTTTTTCTCATGGCTTTTGCCTAAATAAATACTTTTTCAAAATTGACCTGCTTTCTATTTCGGATAGATTTTGTTTGTTGTGCATTGTTTTTGTGTTTTCTATTTTAGTTCTCTTTATCATTCATCTTCTAGCCTGGACATCTGCTTAATTTGACTACACCAGAAGATCTTTTTGGCTGCAGCTGCCAAGAGTTGACTGGTGTCCCTTCCATAACTGGGTTCATTTTTGTTTTTAGTAAAGCTCTGGATTTTATTCTAAGATATTGGATGATGACCGTCAATTTGTGCCTCCATCTTTTCAGGATACAAGAGCCTATAGACCAGGGCAGCAATATTGTAAGTCTTGGGCGAGCCAGCTTCAACATCAAGCCTTCCGGGCCAAACACAGAGGTTCTACCAGAAGAATTTCATCCAGAAAACACGATTTCTAACATTTATGGTGTTTCATCTTCCTGGGAGAATTCCAGTAGGGAGCAGACTGGGATGCTTTCAGGAACAACACTTAGACCGAATGCCTGAGGTCTGTAATAAGTGCAGTAGGGCCCCCAGGGTGTTCACAAGTCATGTTTTGTTTTTCTATACCTCGATGATTTGCTCCTTTTTAGCCTCTTCTAAGGAGGAAGCTATAATCCATATGAGTGGTTTTGATGGTGTTTCCCTCCCTCCCCCCCCCCCCCTAAGTACCACAGGTGGATCATACATTTACAGAAAAGCAATTTGACACCCTCAATGCAACCACATTTTATTGATATGGATTTCAATACCCTTAAAAGGCAGGGTCTTTTTTTGCCAATTGACAAAGGAAAATATCAGGAGACAAGTATTTAATCTACAGAAAAATAGCAAAACCATGAGTCCAGCAATATACTGTTGAGTCTGATCTCTTTTATAATCAGGGGTGTCCCTTGGGCAGGATGCAGATATATTCCCTCCAGAACAATCTACTTGCCTTTTGGAAACTAGATCTGAAAGATCCACATCAAAGCATTATACTATTTAAAACAAACCAGGACCAGCCTCAAATGGTGGTGGAATAAGGAGAATCTAGACCAGGAATGTTCTCTGGAATTACCCGAATGGGTCATCTTAACTGTGAATACAAGCCTTCACGGATTGAGCGCATTTGCAGGGGTTAGCAAGTCAAGGACTATGCAATACAAAGGAACCAATCGATGTCCATCAACATACACTCAGAACAATGTGGAGAGACATTCAAACTTTTAACAATCCCTATTACAGGTCTCCCCTTAAGAATAAGGGCAGACCATATGGCTGCCGTAGCATATATCAATTGGCAGGGACGGATAGGATGTTTACGAATAATAAAGGAAATTGCCAGAATTCTCTCCTAGAGAGAAATGTGTTGGCGATATTCACCACCTTTATTTCAAGGAAGGAAGGTTTGGTGGCGCAGTCACATTCACCAGGTGAATCAATGTTCTCTGATTTTTCATCATTGCACAGAGGTGGGAAAATCCAAAGATAGACCTAATGGCAGCGAGATATAACCACAAGGTCCATATTTATTGCACGATACTCGGGCGTTTTGTTCAGATGCCATGAACATACCCTGGGCCCTTCCCCTTATTTATGTATTCCCTCTGATTCCTATGATCTGCCATTTATCCTTTTCTTAAAACTATTTTGAACAGCTAGAGGCCATAATAGGACCATTTTGGCCCAAAAGATAATGTTTTTTTTTAATCGAACAGTGTTTAGGATCCATGAACGCTTCCTCTCAAACAAGACCTTTTCTCACGGGAAATGTTTTTTGATCCCAATCCAGCTAATCTCCAATTAACAGCCTGGAGATTGAGACACGGGAAAGAACCGATCCTGATCCAGTAATCATGATCTTATTACTAGCAAGGAAAGAAAGCTTTCAGGCGTTCAAAAACTCTAAAGACTCTTCCTTTTAAGGAAGCCTATCAGGCACATTCCTAACATCCACCTACCAACCCTATTGGTACCAGCTGTGTAGCTGGACCAAACTCAATACTTTCCAACACCCCCCCCCCCCCCACCCCACCCCAAAGCCTTTATAGAAACAGCTGTGCAGCTGGACAATACTCTGTCCCCATAACGAGCAGCCACTTTATCTTTTTAGTTTCAACATTGCTCCTTATCCCCTCTAGATTGTAAATTCTCAGAGAAGGTAACGAGGGCCCTGCTCCTATCTGTGTGCACTTGTCTGGCCTTGTATGTCATTCAGTTTATGTACAGTAATTGATGTCATACATGGAGAAATGCCTACTTTTATATGTTTTTATGGATGGAGGAGGCAGTCTCGGTTGTAAGCGTTCAGGAAGGGACTAGAAGAAACCATAATATCAGTAGATACATTTGGTATTTGGTCACTATTCTTAAACAGACTGAGATTACACCTTTAAAAATATACCTCAACATAAAGATCTTAAATCTTTGTGGGTGAGAGATCTAATAGAGCAGTATTTTTCAACCTGTGTTCTGTGGAACCCTGAGGTTTAGTTACAGGTAAGGAGTTCCGTAAGGCCAAATTTGGCAATTGCTGACATTTTATGCTTCAAGAACCCATATATATTTTTATATATTTTTTATTTTCAGATTTTAAGATGGTTATTAAATGTCTTGCTATAATATTATACATTTATAATAGTTGGCCAAGGATGGGAAAATCCTGGGTGCCTAAAATGTCCCTCCTAGCACCTGTGCTGATTGCTGTGATGACTGACCTGTCAATCACCACTGGGACCGGCAATAGCGACATCAAAGCCGGATCTGGCACTCTGGGACTGGCAGCGGCAATGATTAACAGGTCAAGTCACGACTTTGGTGCTCGGGGAGGATCGGAGGGCATGAGGCGGCACGAGGGCTGTGGGCAGAGCTAATCAGAGCTGGGGTTGGAGCACTCTTGTATTCTGCCCGCCCCTGCTCTCAATACAGTGTGGCAGGGGAGGGTGGCGTTTTGCTGAGAGTGACATGCACACACCCTCCGATGGGTGGGGTGTAGCTGGAACGTGTCTCCCCTCCCTGCCCCCCCTCATTCCCCTGGCACCTAGTTTACTCTGCGGTAGTTTTATTTTGAAAATAAGACCCAACAGTGTTTACTTTAATAGGATGAACAAGTTGTGGTTCCACAGAGCTGCAAAACAATTATAAAGGGTTCTAAAAGATTTAACACTTCAATGGTAGTGTTAAGTTTTCACTTTTAAAAAAAAAAAAAGAAGTTCATTACATTTTCTCTTTTTGACTTTGTATATTAAAGCATACCTTTTTGACCACTGCATGTTTTATGGACTTGCATCTATTAAGAGTTTCTTAAATCTGTTCTTTCTGATTTGCAGTGAAACCTGGTGTCCGGTACAGAGAGCTGGGAAACGTTATTCAGAAACATGCGCAAGCAAATGGTTTCTCAGTTGTTAGAAGCTACTGTGGACATGGCATTCATAAACTCTTCCACACTGCTCCCAATGTGCCACACTATGCCAGTAAGTATGTTTAGGACTCTTGCCATGTGTGGGGCTGGTTGTCACTGCATTAGGGGAAAAAACACAGTTTAAACTGTGTAAAAGACCTGATGTTTTCATGCAGTATTATTTTGTAACAATTCTGACCATGCCACTTACTCATCAGCATTTTACAAAGTGCATAACAAGCGTGGCTTTTTGGTTATAGATGAAGAGAAAAGCATCAGAAGACTTAGTCGGTATAAGAGCGTGTTTTTTATTGGAGAAAAAAAGTCAAAACAATATTTAAGTATTTATGCACACAGCACTATGTCTTGATTTTTAAATACTTTTTCTCTGTGCAATATTTTTAAACTGTTTTTTTTGTCCAATTTAAGAACATGCTTTTATACTGTCTGAGTCTCCTGGTGCTTTTCTTTTTATCTATAACCAAAAAGTGCCCCGATGCTTCTCAATCTATATCTGGCTGTTCTAACTGGGTGTAATTCCAAAGTGCGGGGAAACAGTTTCAGGCGAGGAGAATCCTGCTTGTGCAGCCAACACAACGTAGACAAACAATTTCTTCAAGGTACAGGTCTCCTCTAGGACAGAGATACAATGTAGAGCTCTACTCATAAGTTCATAATGAAGTTCTCCGTTTAAAGTGACAGCCAAGAACAGTGGAAAGACGACGTTTCACGTCCCGATGAAAGGTACATACTTTGTATCTCTGAGGAGACCTGTATTTTGAAGAAATTGTTTGCCTAACTGGGTGCAACGTACCAGTGGATGAATTGAGATATGGTATAACAGGGAATGATGCATACAAATGGTTTCACTGGTATGTTTTCTTTTGAATGTTCTCTATTGAAGTAGGAATTGTGGCGTCAGAAAGAGGTGGCTTTTTGGTTTATAATAGACTATTGCATTCATTTTGGAGCACATGATTCAACACTGAATAGTGCATATGGCTTTTTTCGGTTACATTTTTGGATCACCTGAAAGTGATTTTGTAATGCATTAAAGGTCATTTTAACATTTTCGAGGTTTTTATTTAAATTTCACATTAAAACCTTCAAGTGAAACTTTTATAGTGAGTTTACCAGCCAAGTTATCTTATGAAATCTTACACCAGAGCACTTGTGCAGAGTACATGGATTTGAACCCTTTCCCTGCTAAAAGATTCTGCAAAACGTTGTAGAAAAATGGTTGATAGGTAGGTCTAGTTTATAAATGTGGTGAACAAGACTATAAAAATATGACCAAGCATGGGTAAATTATTAGATTTGTTTAAATTGGGAAATATTTGCTCATTTCCCCTGCCCCTTAAAGCAGCAGTCTGCACTGAGTGCCATAACGCTTTTGCATTGAAATTGTTTTACTTTGAGACATTTTTTTTTAATTATATTTTTAAGGCTATCTGTGTTTCAAATATTAAATGTCTGGGAGATGAACATTGAGCTCTCCCAGAGCCCAGCGCAATATAAAGGATGATCATGTTCACCTCAGAAGCTAGAGATTCCGAAAATAATGCTGTTCTCTCCTCCGTCTTCAGAGCTTAAGTGCATATTTTGTCTTTCAGAAAATAAAGCGGTCGGCGTGATCAAGCCAGGCCATGTGTTTACAATCGAACCAATGATCTGTGAAGGTAAACAGGACATCTTGTCAAGATTGTTTGTGGATCTTTTCTGCAAATGTAAATTTTTGATAAATATTTTGTATGCTTGGAACACCTTACAAAAATAACGCACTGAAGGGCAACGCAGGACCTCTTTTTATTGTTAGGAGTGTGAACAAAAAGCTATGATTTACTAAAATGGTAATCTACCGTATTGTATGTTGTGTATCAAATGTTTTATTTCTTGGACTAAGTGGGGCAATAAACCTTAAAAAAAAATGTTTGTTTCTGCCTACTTAAAGCCCTCCCCCCCAGAAAATGACACACATATATGAGAATTCTGGAGCACGAGTCCCCTGAAAGTCCCAGTTCAGTCTGAGCAGGAGCCATACCAATTGCTCCAGGCAGTCGGTGACACGAGCATTGCTTGTCCTAGCCACAGTCTCATTGTTTGCCTTGATGGCCGTGACATTACTGGCAGCCATATTATCTTTCTGTCATGGTAGGAATATGAAGGGAAATAGTGACGGGATCAGTGGTTTCCAGGAGTTGAAGCAGCAGTCCAAGCTGTTTTCTCCCCACTCTTTAATATGTGGATACAATCCACAGAATAAGCAATTAGCCAAGTTGCTGATCGATCAGTTCGCCTGTGATCGATCTGCGAAGATTCGGCTCGGGGGTTCACGAAATGGCTGTCAGTGCAGCAGCAGAGGACCAAAGATGCAAAGTTCTGTGGTGAAGATTATGTGACCAGGCAGTCACTAGATACAATTGGTGCACTGCTAAAGAGGGGGCAGGGCTCAAAAAGGTGTGTGTCAGAGCCTGTTTCAGAAGAGAAAGGGGATGTGACATTGTAAATGGTTACTATAGAAACAAAAAATGCTTGTTGGATTATAATACTTACAAATGCCAAGTAGTGTTTTTTTTGTTTCTTTTAAATCAACATTCTAAATGTATTTTCTCAAAATGATTTCATTTAAAAAAATAAATACATAAAAAAAAATGTAGGCTTTTGCTTGGACTGCAGCTTCAAAACAGAGGGCATTGTGCCATGGGAAACCCCAAGCACAGATATCTTGTGGTTTTTTTTGTTTGTTTTATGGTCCCTTTGTCTTTCCCAAGAATTGTTAGCCCTCTAACTTCAGGGAGGCTGTTTCAATGCTGCCACTCCAAGTACCATGCACCATTTTATTTGTCGTTTTGGTCTTCATGCACTTTGTTTACTTCCCTCTAGTGAAGCAGCCCTGAAGAATAATGATTTTACCAGTAATCTGTAAAATGTGTTTTGGTGGTGGTGGTGGGGGGGGGGAGGGGGTGGTACTGTATCTCTATAGCCCCCCCCTTTGCAAATTTTGGGTGTTTGTATTGTAGTTCTGATGTAATTTCATTTGTCATTCAGTAATTGTATTTCTTTTTGGCTTTTGGTAGGAGGATGGCAAGATGAGACCTGGCCGGATGGCTGGACCGCAGTGACGAGAGATGGGAAACGTTCGGCACAATTTGAGCACACCCTTTTAGTCACCGAAACAGGATGCGAGATTCTTACACGGAGACTGGAGGACAACGGACGCCCCCATTTTATGTCTCAGTTTTAGCTTCTCCTGTGGGCTTAGCTAGCAGATCTGGATGGTGTCCTTACTGCTTTGCACCATGCATTTTTACAGGAAAGATAACTAAAGGAGCAGTGGGATTTTATCACATATCATACATAGATCTGTATGATGACCGAGTAACACATCATTCAGGTTGATTAGTTGTATGTTAAAGAACTTCATGAAGTTTTGAAACAAGAAGGAAACAGGTCTTTAAAATAATTTTTTTTTTTTTTTTTTTTTTAATTGTGGTTTTCTGCTCACCCACACTTGTCACATCTCATTTTTAGTTTTTACCAATTTTATTTTCTTACATTGGCATCAGGCTTGATATTTGTTACTTGCCTTCTCTTATCACTGGGCAGAAAACACAAGTTGCCTCCACAGGAGACTTTTAATACCAGACTTGTTTTTTTTTTGTTTGTTTTTTTGGGTGCTGATTTATTTTTTCTTCTGAAGTATGCACTAGCTATGCATTTGTGTGGTTGTTTTTGTTTTTTTTAATTTCTAACCCATGGTCTTCTCTCTAGTTACGACCACCTTGCTGCTGCTGAAAAGGTGTGATGGCAGATGGTTGCTTCATATTTGTTCACATTGAGCTCCTTGGTCGATGTGAAGAAAACACTCAAACACGTAGCTTGCATGATTTTATCTGTTAAACTAAATTGTGCCATGGTGGCATTCGGTGCCAGAGGGGTCTGCAGTGCTTTAAGTGGGTGGGTTACGTTCTTTTGGCAGCCAAGTTCTTAATAGCAAAGACCGTTGTGTGTGTTTTGTTGTTTCTCCTGCATCTTTTGTATCTCAATTCATGGTGATTTGGCCATCTCTTTTGTTGGTGCCTTCAATTGTAAAATCATAAAAAAAAAAGTTCATAACTAGAATCATCTGGTATTAAAAATGTACAACCGTTATCTCAAATATCTGTGCTGCCTCTGGCAGAGTAGAGTTTTCATCTGTTTTTTTTTTTTGTTCTTTATATTTACCGCTAATAAGTAACAAACTCTGCCAACGTTGCATTAACAGCTTAGATACTAAAATGGCTTGTACTGTAATTCCTTGCTTGGCAATGTTTTTTGCCATTCCATCAACTAAAAGGTAATCTGTGATGTGAACGTTCTTGCACTTTTTTTTTTTAAGTTGTCAGACTACACAGCTCCTCCCCCTATCAGGCCTAACCCATTCTGTGCTAGATGGATTTGCAACCATTGTGCAATTGGTTACAAGGCACTAGCTAGCACTTAAGTTGAGTTTGTCAGATCCATGGGGGGGGGGGGGGGAGATAGTGACTGAACAGACTGTTCAACTAATTGGATTTTGTATCCAGATTATATTCACTGTTTTTCTGCCTAAGAAAATACTCGGTTGGACAAATAACCCTTGAAAGGATCACACAGTAATAATTTCACCCTTTACTTTTCCTCTTCCTGTGTCCAACATGGTTATGCCGGTGCCCCTAAACACTGCACTTGCAAGGACCCATCTTTTTCCTGGAGTGCCTCGATGTATATTGCTGTAAAGTCCAGTTGTGGTGACCCATTCTATGCTATAAATAATTATTTTGATTCATTCAAGTGATCTGAAAGAGGGATGCAGAGGCTGTTTGTGATAGGTAGATTTTAACAAGGGGTTGTGTTGTGTGATTGGTCCATGTTTGGTATGCATTTCTACCAAATAATATATATAATGGAATTAAAGGTGGTTGACTGATTTTGGTCATTTGAGATCATTTATTTATACTCACATTTGCATCAGTAACCTTGTGTCCTCAACTGTTTCAGTCCGAATGGAACCAACTAGGACAGAGTAGCATTTGTTTCTTAATAGCTTAAGTTTTTCACTTCCTAGAAGAAACTGGTTTTAGGGGTTACATCTGGGTGCTTAATTTTATTTATTTTTTAATCTGCGACCTACAGTACTGCATAAGTAGACCGTGTGTGTCAACACACAAAATATTGAAATAAATATTGCATGCACAAAGGAGAAAGTGCCTTACAATTGTTTTCAATGGCACGGTGTTAAATCATGAGGTAAATTAACACCAAACGTGATAACGGGTGCAATAATGTTGGCTACAGCTGTAGGTAAAGCCATCCTGTCTCAAACTCACCTCTCTGCCACAGACCGAGAGAGATGAGGGTAAAAATCACTTGACTGACAAATCTACTGTGCGGAAGCCTGGAAGAAAAATATCTTGTGCTCTATTACTAATGAGACCAATTTTTAATCTTAAATTAATTACATTTGTTTAAAGAGCAGCAGGTTCGTGAAACTGTTGACATATTGTTTATAAATCAACTGAGGAACTGCACTTTTTTTTTTTAATAGACAATTAAACAGATTTATTTTTGCCCAGAGATTGTAGTTAACTAAAAGCTTGTCATTAATACATATTTGTGTGTTTCCTTGTATAGTTATTGTACTTTTGGTAGTTAAACTTGTGTGCCTATATTGGCAAAGTTGATATTGAACACACCTGTAAAGGGCCGCCCTACATAATATTAAAGAATACTCACGTGAAAAGTAATCTGCTGTTACTAGTTGGGGAAATAAAAGCATTAGTGTTTGTAAGGTTTTAAATTCATACATGCCCAAGATATGTGATTGGTTTGATTTTGTTTTTTGTTTTTTTGAACCTGGGACTCTGAATATGGTGTGTGTAAGTTACCCCCCACACAGTGAGCCCCACCTGTTAGCACCCAAATATGGAAGGATAATAGGAAATTAAAATGGGTGTTCTGGTGTAGTGATTTTTTTTTTTTTTTTTTTTTACTTGTAATGAAAGAACAGAATTTAATGTGGTAAATAGCATTTCAGTATTCAGCCATTTTTGGTATAAGGTCTGAAGCTGGTAAATCTATCAAGTCTCATTGCAACATGGCTTTATCAACATCACCGTTGGTCACACCTGCAAATGTTGTTATAGTTCCAAAAATGTGCAGCCTCTTGAACACATCTGAAAAAGAGGCTGCTTGAATGTTTTATCCAGATCAGCAATACCGCTCAGATGTTGGCGTAATCTACACATTAGCCAACAGTTTTGGTTACAGCATACATTACACCCATCATTTGGCAGGTGAACTAAGAGAACATTTCCCTGGCTCGTAAAACTAACATTTTTTTTTTTTTAAATCCCATACTAGAAATAAATAAATGAATGAATAATTCACAGGATCACTTAAATTATGTCTTTATGGGTATACAAGGGCTTTTTAAAGATGATCTGCTTGTCATTAAAGGGGAGTCTCCAACTACCCCTCTCAAATCCGTACCTAATAGAAGTACATGCCAGTGTTTTGTTAAGTACAACACTTTGTTCTTGTCATTGCACTTTTCTTTGAATTAAAGTGGTGCATCTCTCAGCAAGCTTGGTCGGCTAATGTCCTTAAATTCATGCTTTTGGTCGTCGGCCTCATGAAATGGCATCTTTAGACAAACCGTTTTGCCAAAACCTGTCCCACTGGCATACACCAGAAATTGTTTTTATATTTTTCCCAAACAGATGTAGGCTTGTCGCATGTCAAACTATTCTATTTTCGTGAAAGAGTCTCTATGCTGATTTCCTCTCAACATCTTACACTAAATGTTAAAATTCATATACACAGGTAAGCATCAAATCCAGTTCATTCTTCTTTATAACCTCCACAAATGGTAATGATTGATCTACAGATACCGCCAAAAAATGGCAAAATGTCATCAATGAGACACAGCCAACATGCTACATGTGCTGTGTATACAGTATATCTATATATCCATCAGTTGCAAGCATACAAATTCGCACCCCGGGTAGGGGCTCTTGTATGTTGAGACTCGTGGCCGTTCCTTTTGTTTGAAGATTAAAGGTCAATTTTTAAGTTGCGCAGTCAACCAGTTCTTTAAAGTGTTTGTTTCTATAAAATGTCTCACTGCTTGAGTGTCCCATTCATGTTTTATGAAAGTATAATGATACTAACAACATTAAGGGTTTCATTTTGTATATTGTGAAGCCTTTGTAACATCCCCATTTATCTCCAAATATGATTGTAACCCGACCACATAGCGTCAGAAGATGACATCAATGTATTGGCCCAATTTTCAGACACTCTACCCAAGTCCTCTTATAGTCCCCAAGTCTGAAATGATTGGCTTCCTTGGCAGTTGCTTTGGTGAATACAATTTTGTTAAACTTTTGGATACTAAATTTACTCCAGCTAAGAGAGCCTCTAGCTACACCCAGTCCTGAATGCAACGACGGGAAATGTTCCTCTTTAAATTTCTTTGTTGTATCATGTGGCAGGGGCTTCTAACACCTTGTTACCCAACGCTTTTACATTTTCATGTTCATAGCCTAATTTAGATAAGATAACATTACCTCCTTTATTTGAGGGTTTGATTAAAATGTCAGACCTACTACATGGATTTATCTATTAGACCAGCGGTGCGCAAAGTGGGGGGCGCGACCCCCAGGGGGGGCGGGAGATTGTGCTGGGGGGGCGCGGGCAGTTGCAGAGGCCCCGCGCTCTTCCCCCAGGCATTTAAATTAAATGCCGGGGGATCGCGTGAGGCCCCTGCAACTGTTTACTTACCGGGATTCAGCCGTCTGTGTTGCGTCGCCATGGCAACGCGGCGTCAATAGACGCCGCGGCACCATGTGACTTGACGTCACACGCCCACGCAGCGTCATCTGACGCGAATGAAGGTAGGCAGGGGGGCGCGAGAGCCGGGGGCAGAGTGACAGGGGGGCGCAGCACAAAAAGTTTGCGCTCCCCTGTATTAGACCACTCTCCCTCCATTAGAGGTTAGAACTTTTTGCAGGTGCAGCAGTAGTCACGACCTATACATGGGTGTGGCGATGGAGGGGTTAATCAGGCCATTAATAAAGGGATTATACCCAGCTGATAACCCTTTCAGTCCCAATGCAATTTAGGGTTAAACTGTATGTGCACCATACTGATGGTTTCCCTACACCATCTTTCTTGTCCCCATTTTGCAGCTTATTCCCTAGCTGCAGTAATAGGAATGTATATAAATAAACTGTGCCAATTGGTTTAGCGACACAAGAGGGAGCTGTGAGCGCTAAACCAAGTGCTGATTGAGGACGCGTGGCTATGTATGGGTGGCCGCGTTGAAAGTATAGGGATCACTTCCTAAGCTCTCGACCTAGCAACCGCAAGGTTAATTGAGTAAGTGGTTTGCCGTCTAGCTGAAGTGATTTCTGTCAAAATGTATCTACTACCTTGTTAGATTCATAACTTGAAAGAGGGAAAGTCAATTAACGTGGGAATTGGGTTAAACCGCAAAACACATCATAGCCTGTTCAATTAAAGAAGCTAACTAGTAATCGGAATAAGATAGCATTTTTGGAGTGCAGTGAGGATTAAAGAAACCATACACACCCATATAAAGTTTATAGTAGTGACACAAGCAGAACATACTTTATTAATAAACTGTATTCTTCTGATGGTTTTAAATGTGAAGATAGGAAAACTTTTTCTGTGAGCCTGGGAAAAATCCTTTAGCATGTAAATATGCTACGGGTGAATGAACTGAGGGATTTCTCAACTCCGTGCTTCAAAGACACCCTGCGGAGAGTGCCTCAATGTCTATGAGAAGGCCGGAGTTGAAAAGCCTCAGTAATCCTAGGTGTTATGATGGCTGGGATATTGTGAGTGCCAGATACCGGTGTAAAGTATGCATACTTCACACTTGGTGGCCAAACCCCAGACTCAGTGTCACCAGGTAAGGGGCTGACCCTGATATGCTAAGGAGCTCAGGTGTTAAGATAACAATTGTTCCATGCAAACCGGGAGGCAGACCCTGCCCTTTGCAGACTACCGGTAAGTCGGGGATAGGTGGGGAAAATATTTCCACGGGTGGGATTGGGTGCAGATGTTTATAGGACCCTGAACCCTATATGCCCGCTGGCCAGTCCCAGTCAGATTCGCCTGATTTTAACAATGATTCAACCAAGTTCCAGCATCGGCGGTTCTGGAGTGTGAGGGGTTAATATCGTAACCAAGGATCATCCCCCTCTTCTGGAATTCATTAGAGCTAAGGGTTCCCGAACTAACCCTGTAAGGACCGAACAAACTTTCCTGTTGGCTGAGATATAGGGCTGGCAAGTTGTGCCCTACCCAAGAACTGCTACACGGATCCTTTTGCGCACCCACTTGCAGTGGTGCCCAGAGACTTTGTTTCGTTTTCGTTCCCCCATCCCAGTAAGTGTTTTATTGAGTGTATATTGTGAAGATGTGTGTGTCTGAAAAGAAATAAATTACAATTTATTTTACTTGTGTGCTCAGTGCAGAATCCCGGTATTAATGTGTAAGTAAGACCTTGTCTACTGTGACAATGGGCCATACTGTGAAGTTGTTGTAGGCTTTAAATACTTTGGCCAAATAAGGGAACTAAATGACCCTTGCTTATAAGAAGATACTTACATAAGTATGGAACTATTTAATATGTCAAGTTAGATGTACTGTAGCACTCAGCCTTTTTGTCCTTTTTTTTCTATACATGTGGTCACAATCCTAGTAGCACTCTTTGATGCAATATATACAGTATGATGGTGTATATGGGTTCTGAGATTACAGGAGCTGTTGTCTATATGGTGGCTACACAGAACTGGGTCAGTTTGCATTTTCTGGATTTGTGATCTCTTTTATCATATATATACAGTACTTCTAAACCAATAACCACCTTGTAAGGTCACATCACTGTGCTGTAACCGCCACTAGCCAAATTAAGATCCCCCACAAGAAGTTGAATAAACACATGCCTGTAAATATAATGAAATATGTAACATGGGAAGAGAGAGGGAAAGTGAGAATAGTATGAAAATGAGAGCGGTCTGTTGTTTTCCTTCAAGGAAATGGATTCTCCATTATTATTAAGAAAAGGTAAAGATAGAGAGGGCATCTAAAGTTTAGCACCAAAAAACCTTAAACTCCCCCTTCTCCTAAACACTCCACTACTTCTTATCCCCCCACCCCCTCCTACTCTGTATAGCGATAAAACATACGACACAGTTCTGGCAACAAAATCAATATTTATTTAGAAAATATATATATATAACATTTATAAATAAAAGGATAACACATCTATATATCTATATATATAATCAAAAAATAAATAGATGATACTGTTCTGTGTCTAACGAAATGCTTTTATTTGTGCGAGCTTTCGAGATACACTGATCTCTTCTTCCGGCGATGTTACAATGAATGAAGCAAGGATAACTTGAAAACAGTGTCTCTTGGAATGTTATCTGTGCTTGTCCTTAGAGGTGTCAAAGGGTAACTGAAAGCAAGTGAAGAAAGAGTGTGTATGTGTATCAGTGTGAATAAAAATGAATGGAGAGCCCACAGTATAAACAGTGCTCTACACAAGGTGTGTGTGGAGAGAGGGATATAAATGGTGTGGGTGGGTGTGGAAATGTGAGAGTTTGTAGCACAACTAAAAGTGTGTGTGGATACTATGTGGTCCCTATTGGTGTATATGGATGGAGAAATAAGGAGTATTAGTATGTGTGAGAGACAGCTGTGTGTGCATACATATAGCACAGTATGTACAGACATGGCCTTTAGCGCTCATGGGAAGAGAGTTCGCTAGTATCAGTAATGACTCATAAAATTTCGATCTCTGTTTAGGCCACTGCTAAGTGTCCCGAACAGTGCCGGGGAATGGAGGGGGTGTGTCTTCACCGGTTGTCCTCACACGGCGCTTCTCCTCACCCCGTAGGGTCCTCCTCACTGCTCTGAGCAAGAGTCATACAAAATACAAATATGGAATAGACACATCTTTAATAGTGGACTAATAAATCGAAACAAAATATAAAGCCCCAAAGATCGAAAAAGGAAAAAATAAAAACTGCAGAAAAAACCAGCATCAATGTTTTATTTTAAAAAAAAAGCTGTGTGTGCTGTGCACGCGCATAGTAAGTGAAACTTCTTTGACTTTTGTCACAGAAATTGTATTTGTGTTGGTGATGTTTTAATTCAAAATCAAAATACAATTTCAGTGACAAAACGCAAATAAATTTGACTTAGAATGCGCGTGCTCGGCACACATCCCCTGTATTAGCTATTTGCACTAAGTGTGAATTCCTTGTGTGTATGTGTGTCAGTGTGTGTGTATGTGTGTCAGTCAGTGTGTGTGTATGTATGTGTGTCAGTCAGTGTGTGTGTATGTGTATGTCAGTCAGTGTGTGTGTGTGTGTGTAAGTCAGTGTGTGTGTGTGTGTGTATGTGTGTGTGTCAGTCAGTGTGTGTGTGTATTTGTGTCAGTCAGTGTGTATATGTAAGTCAGTGTGTGTGTCAGTCAGTGTGTGTGGGTGGGTCAGTCAGTGTCTGTGGGTGGGTCAGTCAGTGTGCGGGGAGGTGAGGGTGTGTGGGGAGGTGTGGGTGTGTGGGGAGGTGTGGGTGTGTGGGGAGGTGTGGAGGTGTGGGTGGGTGGGTCAGTCAGTGTGGGGAGGTGTGGGTGGGTAGGTCGGTCAGTGTGGGGAGGTGTGGGTGGGTCAGTCAGTGTGGGGAGGTGTGGGTGGGTCAGTCAGTGTGGGGAGGTGTAGGTGGGTCAGTCAGTGTGGGGAGGTGTGGGTGGGTCAGTCAGTGTGGGGAGGTGTGGGTGGGTCAGTCAGTGTGGGGAGGTCTGGGTGGGTCAGTCAGTGTGTGGGGAGGTGTGCGTGGGTGGGTCAGTGTGTGTGTGGGTGGGTGGGTCAGTGTGTGTGTATGTGTGTCAGTCAGTGTGTATGTGTAAGTCAGTGTGTGTGTCAGTCAGTGTGTGGGGGAGGTGTGGGTGGGTGGGTCAGTGTGTGGGGAGGTGTGGGTGTGTGGGGAGGTGTGGGTGGGTGGGTCAGTCAGTGTGGGGAGGTGTGGGTGGGTCAGTCAGTGTGTGGGGAGGTGTGGGTGGGTCAGTCAGTGTGTGGGGAGGTGTGGGTGGGTCAGTCAGTGTGTGGGTGGGTCAGTCAGTGTGTGTGTGAGTCCTGCTGCAGCCAGGGGCGGGGTGTAAAATTGCGCACCACTTCTCCCCCTCCCCTTCTGCGCCCCCCCCTTCACAAATCCTGCGCACCCCCCCCTTCACAAATCCTGCGCACCCCCCCCCCCCGCCACAAATTCTGCGCACACCCTTACCCCCCCCTGCGGGGTACATGCGCGCCGCCCGGTTCACCCTTTCTTCCAGGAGCCGGCGCCGAGCCCCTGTGCCGCGCATGTGTTGCGCCATATGTCACCGCTTCCTGCGAGCGCAGGGGGCCTGCGAACGCGTGTGGGGGGAACGACGCCGCTGCCAGCCGCTTCTGCGCATGTGTGGCATCCGTCAGCGGCGCCATCACAACTGCGCATGCACGGCATGGCAGCAGCCGTTAGGAGCGACGGCTATCGCCGCCGCATATGTCACAGTGTGTGGGGGGGGTGTGGGGCTCGGGGGCGGGTGTGGGGCTCGGGGAGGGGCTGGGGGGGTGCGGCGGCGATTAGGAGCGGCGGCGGCGATACATGTGACAGGGGCGGTGTGAGCAGAGTGGCGTCCATTACGTGACGTCACTTCCGTTTCACATTTCGCCCCATATCATCCAGTTTTATCCCATCAGAGGTGCCACTAAAGAAGTTTCACTTCAAAAAGGCCAAACAAGCAAAAACATATCAGACTGGGAATGCGATACTGGGAACCCCTTAGAAGAAGAGGATTGGGAAGAAATATACGAAAGGATAGCCAGGACTTCGCGGTGCTCAACAATCAGGGAAACAAATCTGAAAGTCCTACACAGATGGTACTATACCCCAGCGCGCCGTCACTCTTTCCCCACTAACCTCCCCTATGTGTTGGCGTAACTGCGGCCAAATAGGCACATTTAAGCACATATGATGGTCTTGCCCTAAGATAATCCTTTTTTGGGGGAGAATCAGGCGGCTAATAGAAGGGGTAACAGGCCTGGGACATAGAAACAGTGCTCCTACTAAAACCCAACGAGGGCCTAGAGAGAAAAATAGACTACTTGATAACACAGATCCTATCAGCAGCCAAAACACTAATAGCAAAACACTGGAAACAGAACGACCCCCCCCCCTCTATCACCGAGGTATTACACAAAATAAACTATATAATGACAATAGAGAGACTCACAAGCCTGATCCATGACCGGCACCACACCTTCCTGACAACATGGGATCCGTGGGAGACATACATTTGGAAAAATCCAATTGGATCGACGAAATAAGAAAATCATTATTGGGTAAACTGACTTAGCTCTGATTTAAGGATGTTTCAAGTGTATTTGAATGTACGCTTCCTGCGACGAGCGCATGATAGATGACACCCTACTACCCCTTCCCCCACACCATCTTATTTTCTGTACCCGCCCCCACTCCTCCCTCCTCTCTTTTGTTTTCAGTTTGGAAAAAACAATAAAAAATACAAGTTTAAATTTTTTTTAAAAAAATATGGATTTAAGTTTTTTTTTTTAAAAAGTGTTAAAATTAAAATGTATCTTTAAGACCTTTTAGGTGCTAATGTGAGTAATTTAAAAATCCAGAAAGACGTCAGTTGTTAGAGGTGTTGTAATCTATTGCATCCCCTCCAACAAGTTTGAACTACATCTATGCCAAGATAGATCAACCGATTAGGATTGGAGTTATAGAAAATGTTGAAATGTAATGATACGCGATGTGCTTCAAAACCCATAATAATAATATTACGGATGCGTTCTAGTATTCTAACAAGTAGGGGAGAATAGTGCGCCCAACGTATTGCAATCCGTATGGGCATGTAAGCAGATATATACCACATAATCACTTTTACAATGAATACATTGAGAAATCTTAATGGTCTCTTTAGTGTCAAATGACACAAAATAATCCGTTTGTGTATCCCCCAAATGACAGGCTTTACATTTATAAAAGCCTGTGGGTTTGGTGCTGAGCCAATTGATTGTGCTTTGATGCTCACATTTTCTTAAAACACTGGGTGTCAACTTGTTTTTGAGATTGTGTGCCTTTGGAAACACCATTTGTGGTTTCTCTGGGAGTCCTGTTTCAGAATATGCCACGGTTTACGAACAATATTACTGATTTTCATGGTGTCTTTACTATATTTTGGTATAAAAGGAATAAATGTGTCCATATATCTGTTCTTAGTGCTTGATTTCAAAATGTCAGATCTATCAAGAGCACTGGCTTTTTCTTCCCAGGAATGTTTTCTACACAATGGAAGATGGTTCTAAAAAATGTGTACAGTTTTGAGCACATAATTATTGCTATCGATTTGAAAGGTCAGCTTGTGTATGGTCTATGGCTGTATTGCGTGACATGTCACGCGTCGACCAAAAATAATCATCTTTCCAAGTTAGTCCATCCATAATTTTAACCTGAGTACTGTATTTTTGGTACGAATGAAGTACACTAACTTATTATTGGAGAAAGGGATCTATGTACACAGAAAGTTAGATATAATAGATATTCCTGCTATAACAGGCCTATCTGGTTTAAATGTTTTATGAATTTTTGGTAAAATAAAAAATGGGCAATTTGGGAAAGGGGTTAAATAAAAATGTGAATTTATTATCATTTAATATCCCTAAATCTTTAACTTGTATAAGAAATGGTAGACTTTTGCAAGGAATGCTTTTAGTGGGATCTCCTTTGTGAGTCTGGTAAGTAATGGTGTCACTTATTACCTTGGAGGAAGCCCATAGATTATTAACTTTTACTCATGAGTACAGTGCCACCACCCTTATCTGCCGGCATAATTACCAGATTATGGTTCTCCGACAACTTCTTAACAGCTCCAGTCTCTTTTTCTAGACAGGTTTCCTTTTATTTGTATGTCCATTTTTGGTCAAAATCATTATTTATCAAATTCATAAACTATAAAATTACCTGTGCCCGCATTTGGCTAGAACGTTGCCCGAGTCTGCTTGTTTCATGAGCCACTTTTATTTGCACTGGTTATTTCATGCACTGTGCATATGATGGAAAACAGTCCCTCCTAAAAAATTTGTTCAGTAACATTGGTTTGTTTCATACCTAGTTGTGAAATTACACATTTTTAATTCACATAGTAGTATCATTAACGAATACTCCACAGAGTTCATAGAATCTTTTTATCGCTTGCCCGTGTCATATAATGTATACATTTTATTTATAGTTCTTTTCATTAAAGGGCTTTTCGTAGTTTTATTTGTCATACAAGTGTATCTTAGCCTAGACCCACAAAGCTACTACTCCTGAGGAAGCGAGTAAGATCCGTGAAACGCATCCAGTGCAGGCTTCAACAGCGTTAATAGTCCGGAAATCCGTAGTGTGTGACGTCACCAGAGGCTGTGGCTGCAGAAAGGTAAAGGGTCGCGCTCACCATGAGGGTCGTCCCATTGAATCCCATGGCGGCGCCGGCCCATGCATTTCCTATGGCGGCGCCGGCCATTGATTCCAATGGGAGGAAGCCGCGTGGCTTTAAAACGGCTAAGTCAGAAAAGGTAAAAAGAGTAAGCCCATATCTCCGATTCTGTGAGGACCAGAGGGCTGGGATTTGGGTCGCATGTTGTCACTGTTCCGGCATGACTGCATGGCCATTTCCAGCCCTCTCTGATCAACCAGACGGAGTATGGGCAAATGTAAAGAATTGTGGTTTTCCTATAGGCTTCAATGGCGGAGTTGCTCCATTGAAAGCCTATAGCGGCGGAGCCCATAGACTTCAATGGCGGAGTTGCTCCATTGAAAGACTATAGCGGCGGAGCCCATTGACTTCAATGGCGGAGTTGCTTCATTGAAAGCCTATAGCGGCAGAGCCCGTTGATTTCAATTTGAGAGTAAAAAGCAGAGATTTATTTTAGCTATGGCGGAGAATCCTGCATTAAAGTTAATAGGGGATTTTAACTTGTTTTTTGTATCTCCGGTTCTGGGGGACGTGGGAGGCTGAAACTTGGCCACCATTGCAAAGGTCCTCCGGCATGAGGACCTGGCAAATTTCAGCCCGCTCAGACCCACAGAAAGGATTATTTTAATATGTGAAGATATTAAATAGTGAATTGTATTTTGGGTCTGGTATAAAAACTCAGAGCCCATATGTTATGTTAATGCTCAGGGAGGGCGACAAAGGGCCTACAATAAAACCCTGATCAAAGACTCCCCCACCCTGTTTTTGTATGCGAGCCCAACAGAAAGCAGGACGTGGGTACTTGAGGATAAGTGTTATAAGTCACACCCTAAGACAAAGGGTTTCCTGGCCCAGGTAGACATTCAGGGGCCGGGCTTGTGGGTGGGGGGCTAGGGAAATAATCCCCTGATTAGAATAATACCCACCCAGTGGGCAGGTATTACGGTGCCCCTCAGGTGAGGTGGCAAGGAGAGATTGGGTGTAGGTAATTGTTCTCCAATGACATGCACTCAATGATAAGGTATAGGACTGGAATTACATATAAACCAGTGTCAGTCCTATGCTTGTCTTGTTCGTTCGTGTTTTCGTGACTTCAAGTTTACCAACTATTTGATGCCTGATGAATTGCTAATCCTGTTTCCTGAGTACTTCATCATCCCCATTCCTGAGCAAGTGTCTATATTTTACCTGTTATTTGTATATCTTGTGTTCACCTTCTTTAAGGAATAAACTATATTTATTATATCTAAGTCGTGTTCAATTCAACCCAGATATTTTGGTGTGTATTTGTCACGATGACACCAACTTTTATCAACACATTTATATTTCTGGGTACTTGATTGAACAGAACAAGTTGCAAAATAAATTGTGATTTATTTCCTTAATAGACAAACACAGTACATCTGCAGAATACACTTGAAAACAACACTTACTGGAATAAGGGAATGAAAGAAATTGTCCTTTGAAACAAAAGAAATTGTCCTCTGCTTGCCAGTTGTAACGATGCGCGGAACACGCCCCCTGCGGCGTGTCCCTTCCTTACCTGTTTACTTCTGATCGCCGCCCTCTAGCTGCGAGTCAAGATCCTGTGTCTTTAAGGATTCTGAAGCAAGCAACGCCATCTTGCTTTCTGGCAAACCCTGTCCTCTTCCTCCTGACAGGAAGTAAGCCTCTCTTTGACTTTCTCTCTGCTATTAGTCTTTTGCTACCAGCCTTGGTGCCTGCTAGTACTCATCGCATACCTGCCTGGACCTCCTTGGGACCTTTACTTATCTCCTGTGGATTCCGGAAGACTGGGACAGTCACTCTTATACTACTAAGGTTAGTTTACCGTCGGGTAGTGTAGGAACCTGCTAAGTAGGGTTCACCTTGACGTGGTAGCAGGTTTATAATTCCTTGGGCAATGGATTAGACTAAGAACCCTTATGTTTATTTAGTTTCGCTGCACCTTGCTGTTTTTGTTACTATGCCTTTAAGAAGTCTGGACGTTCTCCAAGAAGCAATCCTTCTCTGGATGTTACCTTGTGCTCTGGACTCTATGCCCATGTTCCTGTACCTTGTTCCTGGTTTCGGTTTCCAGACTCCCGTGCTGAAGCGTTGGCTTCCCACAACCCCCGCATTGGTGCCTGAGAACGCGCGCACTCCCGCTCTGCTGTCAGAGCATGCGCGCACATGCAGCTGGATCACTCGTGTCTCTGAGTAGGCACCGCACCTCCGGACGTGTCGTGCATTCTCATGCGCGCGGCGCGGTCACGTGACTACGTGCGCAGATCCCAAGCTGCGCGGCAACTTACTCCCTTCGTATCCCCTGCGGCCTCCCCACCTCGCTACTGGGTCCTTCCCTTTCTCTCTGCGCTTGTGAGGAGAGCACAAGCGTGACATTATGCTCGGCCAAACAAACGGACCCCCAGAGGTGGCCCCGTCTGTCTCCATGTTCCATGCCATGTTCGTGTCCATGTTCCTGAGGCCTGCAGCTAGCTCCATGCAAAGGCCCGTTCCTGTACCCCTGTAACGTTGGGAGATCCTATAGTCCCCCCTAGTCTAGTAAGGATCGTTCGGAGTCTGAAGGGGGGGATACTGTAAGGAATCGGGGAACACGCCCCCTGGGGCATGCTCCCTCCTTACCTGCCGCATCTCAGTTCCCGCTCTCCTTATAGAGCATGCACGCACCCGCGGTTCCCTACTCGTAGCACGGAGCCCGGCCACCCCCGGTCGCGTCACACATTCTCTCACGCGTGGCGCGTACACGTGACGGCGTGCACCGCCCTCCAGCTGCGAGTCAACTTCACGCCCCCTTGTGGCGTATTCTCTACCCATGCCTAGTTTCCCTGATGTCTCCCTGTATGGCGTGCGCCGTCCTCTAGCTGCGAGTCAAGATTCCCTGTTGATTCCCTGTGTGGCGGGCGCTGCCCTCTTGCCTAGTTTCCCTGATGTCTCCCTGTATGGCGTGCGCCGCCCTCTAGCTGCGAGCATTCCTTCCTATGCATCGCTGCCCCTAAGTCTCTTGGATCGCTCGGAGTTCGATCCTTAAGAGGGGGGTACTGTAACGATGCGCGGAACACGCCCCCTGCGGCGTGTCCCTTCCTTACCTGTTTACTTCTGATCGCCGCCCTCTAGCTGCGAGTCAAGATCCTGTGTCTTTAAGGATTCTGAAGCAAGCAACGCCATCTTGCTTTCTGGCAAACCCTGTCCTCTTCCTCCTGACAGGAAGTAAGCCTCTCTTTGACTTTCTCTCTGCTATTAGTCTTTTGCTACCAGCCCTGGTGCCTGCTAGTACTCATCGCATACCTGCCTGGACCTCCTTGGGACCTTTACTTATCTCCTGTGGATTCCGGAAGACTGGGACAGTCACTCTTATACTACTAAGGTTAGTTTACCGTCGGGTAGTGTAGGAACCTGCTAAGTAGGGTTCACCTTGACGTGGTAGCAGGCTTATAATTCCTTGGCCAATGGATTAGACTAAGAACCCTTATGTTTATTTAGTTTCGCTGCACCTTGCTGTTTTTGTTACTATGCCTTTAAGAAGTCTGGACGTTCTCCAAGAAGCAATCCTTCTCTGGATGTTACCTTGTGCTCTGGACTCTATGCCCATGTTCCTGTACCTTGTTCCTGGTTTCTGTTTCCAGACTCCCGTGCTGAAGCGTTGGCTTCCCACAACCCCCGCGTTGGTGCCTGAGAACGCGCGCACTCCCGCTCTGCTGTCAGAGCATGCGCGCACATGCAGCTGGATCACTCGTGTCTCTGAGTAGGAACCGCACCTCCGGACGTGTCGTGCATTCTCATGCGCGCGGCGCGGTCACGTGACTACGTGCGCCGATCCCAAGCTGCGCGGCAACTTACTCCCTTCGTATCCCCTGCGGCCTCCCCACCTCGCTACTGGGTCCTTCCCTTTCTCTCTGCGCTTGTGAGGAGAGCACAAGCGTGACACAAGTGCAAGAAATGCAGCCTTGGTTTTAAAAGTCATGTGGTTATGTGGTTATTAACCCCTTCACTCCTGGACTGGTTGCTGCTGTGCTGGAACAAAGTCTTGCATCTTTAGATCATGGATTAAAATTCAGGAATCACACTGGGGATACCTGGGGAGCCACAGTTATAGACTGCCCAAAGCTATCGACGAAAAATCACCCTTACCGAAGGGTGAGGGTGGAACAGCAGGCACCACTATGCAGGAAAGAGATGCAAACGGCTGGACTGGGCTAAAAATACTTTATTAGAACATGGATTAAAAAACCAAGAGGAGGGGAACAAACCCCTGCACCTCTAACATGTTTCACCCAAGTATGGGCTTTCTCAAAGAGTAATTTTACTCGTGCGTGATCCCCTAAAATACCGGAAGTAAACCGGACGTGACATCACTCAGCCAATGAGATGCAAGTACTCCGGAGGTGGTGTGACTGGAGACTGCACTCGTGGCTAGCGTGTGTGCGTGCGGCATACTTCGGCATTAAGGACATGCGCAATAGACACAGTTTTAAATGCAGAATAAAAACAAATGGCACTAAGCTGACATTAATTTGAAATATACCTAAATCATAACCGCAAGTCTTGGTTTGAGTGGCAAAAATGCAATAGTATATACAAGTATGTGTACAGAGTCACTCAATTCCATGGCTGCGGCCAATAAAGATATCATATGGCAAAAAATGCTACATAATACAATATAAAGTTAAAAACAAGTAAATTCAGGGATTTTTTGGGATTTTGAAATTAAGTATAGACATAAATTCATTATTTTCACATGTGAATAAGCATAGTTCAAGAGTGTAAGGTAATCACAATAGTAAACTAGAATGATAGTAATATATAAAATGATTACCAATATGATGAAGCATATAAAGTGATACACATTATTTTGTTTGAGATATACAATGGCTGCAATGACTTTCAATTTCGTGACCATATGTAACATACAGGGATTTACCAATGAATGATGAAGGGAAGGAAGGAGACGGAGAGGAGGGGGGAGGAAGGGGGAAGAAGGGGGGGAATTCATGAAATCTCAATTGTTAAATTATGAAACCCTGACCATACATAAACTGATATTTTTTCATATCAATGAAAAATACATTTCATGTTAACGAGAACGTGTATATGCAGAGATCACAAGAAACATAACATACTCATATTAATTGTGTAAATGTACACAGAATCATTGTAGTTAGAGACCAAACTACCAAGGTATCTTTGTAATCTAAAAATGTCCACACACAGTATACTAATTTAACTGACAGTACTATAGAACAGTTTTCTAAGCAGCTAAATTTGCTATGTTTAGATAACGATTTTTTCAGAATGACGTGTATTTTTTGAGGGTTTATTTAAAATATGTTGTGGCCGAGCTGCATAGGTGAGGTATATGTTATGTACAATGGTTCCCAGTATAAAGAAATCGTTGGTGTTAAAGGAAATGTTTTATCTCCCAGTCGACGTTGATTCCTCTTGGTGTCATGGTGTCCATTGTAAAAATCCAGAACATTTCTTTTTAGTTAAGGATGTTCTGGCGGTCACCACGTCTGACTGGGGGTGGAATGTGTTCTATTCCACTGAATGTTAAAAGATCTAATTTCCCTTTTGAACATTCCAAAAAATGTCTTGCTACTGGGAACCGTTGGTCTTTATTTTTTATACTTCTGATATGCTCCATTATACAAAGTTTTAATGGACGTGTTGTTCTCCCTATGTAGCTCATACCACAACCACATGTCAAGATGTATATCACATAGTTTGTATTGCATGTGATAAAACTCCTCAGTCTGATTTTATCTTTGTTTATTTTGGAATGTATCACTTTTACGGACTTGGCGTGGGCGCAAACTTTGCAAAAACCACACTTGAAAAAACCTGTCAGTGGAACAAAACCCCTAGTTTTCTTCTGAGGGTTTGTGTATATACTGGGTGAAATATAGTTTGACAAAGTTTTTGCTTTTTTGAAAACAAATTTAGGTAGTTCTTCAATATATGGTTTTAGTTTAGTGTCTAAAGTCCAGACGTTCCAATGTCTTGCTACTATGGAGCGGATGGAATTGGCTTGTCGGCTATGTTGTGTGACAAAGTATAAAGGTGTATGAACTTTCCCACATTCTATTTTTGTCATTCCTTTTCGTTTTTTCAACAAGTCTATGCGCGGGGTATGAAAAGCGCATTCAAAAGCTTTCTGTAGATCCAATTTGCAGTATCCTCTATTGCGGAATCTGGTGGCCAATTGTTTTGATTGATAAATGAATTGGTCTGTGTCTGAACAAATGCGTTTTAGCCTTAAAAACTGAGCTTTAGGTATGCCCTTAATTAATGAGTGAGGGTGACCACTATCCGCTTTCAAAAATGTGTTTCTGGAATTTAATTTCCTGAAAATGTCGGACTGGATACACTGGTTTGAATCAATGTATAACAGTAAATCTAAATATTCAATTTTTTGACAGTGATAAGAAAAAGTAAAATGTAGATTGTAATCATTTTTGTTCAAATGGTCCACAAACTCCATCAGGAACCTTGTGTCACCTTCCCAAATCAAAAACAGGTCGTTAATGAATCTTCGATAAAAAATTATATTGTTACGAAAGGTATTTGTATGACTAAAAATGTGTAAAAACTCCCAATAACCCATAAATAAATTTGCGTATGATGGTGCAAATGAAGTGCGCATTGCTGTGCCACGTGTCTGTAAATAATAAGTGGTGTCAAATAAAAAATAATTGTGAGTGAGTAGATAAAGAATGGATTCAATAATGAAAGTGGTTTGTGCAGGTGATAAAGATGAGTGATTAAGAAAGTGTTGTACTGCTGTAATACCTTGTGAATGATCAATGATTGTGTAAAGAGATGTAACATCTAGAGTGACCCATAAATAATTCTGGGACCAAGTGAAAGGTGAAAGTGAGTTGAGTAAGTCAGTGGAATCTTGAAGGTATGACGGAAGTTTGTGGACCAGTGGCTGTAAAAAAATATCAATGTATCTGGATAACCCATCTCCCAAAGATCCAATACTCGATATTATTGGTCGTCCAGGAGGGTCGACCAGAGATTTATGGATCTTAGGGAGATGGTGGAAAATGGGGATAACTGGGTTTTGGACGAACAGAATGCTTCTCTCCCTCTCACTAAGTACCTGCAAAATCACACCAAAATCTAGGATATTTTTTAACTGTTCAAGGAATACGTCAGTAGGATCAGATTTAAGAGTAATATACGAACTCCTATCTTGTAGCTGTCGTAGAGCCTCTATCCTATACTTGACACTGTTCTGGATTACAATTGCACCCCCCTTGTCGGCATTTTTTATGATCAGATTTTTATTTGTCATCAAACTCTGAATGCTCAGTCGATCTTGTTTACTCACATTATTGCCAAGATTGGGGGTGAAATTGTAACCTTTGGCCATCAACAATAAATCTCTTTCAACCAGTTTTTCGAAGGTAGCTATGTGTGGACCTTTAACATAAGACGGATAGAAATTAGAGCGATTTTTTTAGTCCTGAGTCTCTAGAACCTACCAGAAAGGAGGACGCATGAACTACCTCCTCCTCTGTGGTTTGTTCATTTAAGAGGCTATTCATGTCTTTTTGCCCCTAGACCTTAGGAACCCCCACACTCGACCACCACTGGGTCCGGGAATGAGGGACCCCGTAAAGGGTCGCGCTCACCTTGAGGGTCGTCCCATTGAATCCCATGGCGGCGCCGGCCCATGCATTTCCTATGGCGGCGCCGGCCATTGATTCCAATGGGAGGAAGCCGCGTGGCTTTAAAACGGCTAAGTCTGAAAAGGTAAAAAGAGTAAGCCCATATCTCCGATTCTGTGAGGACCAGAGCGCTGGGATTTGGGTCGCATGTTGTCACTGTTCCGGCATGACTGCATGGCCATTTCCAGCCCTCTCTGATCAACCAGATGGAGTATGGGCAAATGTAAAGAATTGTGGTTTTCCTATAGGCTTCAATGGCGGAGTTGCTCCATTGAAAGCCTATAGCGGCAGAGCCCATAGACTTCAATGGCGGAGTTGCTCCATTGAAAGACTATAGCGGCGGAGCCCATTGACTTCAATGGCGGAGTTGCTTCATTGAAAGCCTATAGCGGCAGAGCCCGTTGATTTCAATGGGAGAGTAAAAAGCAGAGATTTATTTTAGCTATGGCGGAGAATCCTGCATTAAAGTTAATAGGGGATTTTAACTTGTTTTTTGTATCTCCGGTTCTGGGGGACGTGGGAGGCTGAAACCTGGCCACCATTGCAAAGGTCCTCTGGCATGAGGACCTGGCAAATTTCAGCCCGCTCAGACCCACAGAACGGATTATTTTAATATGTGAAGATATTAAAGAGTGAATTGTATTTTGGGTCTGGTATAAAAACTCAGAGCCCATGTGTTATGTTAATGCTCAGGGAGGGCGACAAAGGGCCTACAATAAAAACCCTGATCAAAGACTCCCACACCCTGTTTTTGTATGGGAGCCCAGCAGAAAGCAGGACGTGGGTACTTGAGGATAAGTGTTATAAGTCACACCCTAAGACAAAGGGTTTCCTGGCCCAGGTAGACATTCAGGGGCCGGGCTTGTGGTTGGGGGGCTAGGGAAATAAGCCCCTGATTAGAATAATACCCACCCAGTGGGCAGGTATTACGGTGCCCCTCAGGTGAGGTGGCAAGGAGAGATTGGGTGTAGGTAATTGTTCTCCAATGACATGCACTCAATGATAAGGTATAGGACTGGAATTACATATAAACCAGTGTCAGTCCTATGCTTGTGTTGTTCGTTGTTCGTGTTTTCGTGACTTCAAGTTTACCAACTATTTGATGCCTGATGAATTGCTAATCCTGTTTCCTGAGTATTTCATCATCCCCATTCCTGAGTAAGTGTCTATATTTTACCTGTTATTTGTATATCTTGTGTTCACCTTACTGGGATAAGGGAACAAAATTAATTGTCCTTGGAACGAAAGAAATTGTCCTTTGCTTGCAAGCACCAGAAATGCAACCTTGGTTTAAAAGTCATGTGGTTATGTTGTTATTAACCCCTTCACTCCTGGACTGGTTGCTGCTGTGCTGGAACAAAGTCTTGCATCTTTACATCATGCATCTTGTCTTTTAACCTCGCAGGCAGGGAATGGCCTGCAAATGGGGAATAAAAATGGCTGGGACAGGGCAAACACAGTAATGCATAGCAAATAAGTTTAACCCCTTCCTTCCCCGTCACAATCGAGCACCAAGAAAGCTCTGTTCTTCATTCATAGTATACCTATTTAGTCTGTATACTTGTAGATGAAGCTTGATATTTTGCCTCAAATAAATAATGGAAATGTAAGAGATCTGTTTTCCAATATTTCACTTGACATTGGACAGAGAAAGGATCTAGAAGAATATAAAAGAAACATGTTTATTTTCATAAGCTCTGAAAACGGGTATCAATGGCAGGTAACGCTGGGTCTCTTGCCTTCATCACCATTATCAGTGGCCCTAGAAGCATCAACCTATAAATTATGTTTTTGTTCTGGATTACTATATATAAAAACACACATATGCCGGGTGGTAATATTACCAATGGTAACACTACCACCCTGTATGTGTGTTTCCATGTAGATTATTATGATGGGGAAAAAAGAAGCATCTTTCATAAATGTTTCAGCACATTTAATCAGGTTCTCTATGCATTCCAATAGGTAATATACGAGAATGTTTGTACTGTGTGTATAGTTTTGTAGCACCGACCAGTTAAGCTTTACAATTATACAGACATTACAATACAGAGAAAAATATAACACTGGGCGAAAGAAGAAGGGTCTTTAAAAGGGCCAAGCTACCTAAAGTGACCAATGACTATAAAAAACATCATATCTATCGGTGGCTTTAAGGCCAAGAGGACCTAGATAAACCAAGACAGCAGTTTAATAGACGTTCCAGACACAATATGAACTTTAGCCCCACTATGACAGGCAGTGATTTTGACTTTACTGATTCCCAATATGCTTCCACAGCCCCTCAACAAGGTTTTGTAGCCTGATGACAATGGCGCAAATGCAAAGGGGACAAAACCGCAGAGGGGGTGGCGGCAAATACAAGGTCCCAACCCCCCCCCCCCCCCAACACCATGCCTGACACAGTAGTAAATAACCTATCATCCTACCCCCTGGAACAGTCCGAATTACCACTATTACAGAAAGGCCTATAGCTCATTCCCACATTTAAACAAACATCCTTTGAAACAGAGGTAGAACTATACAAAATGCACTGTCATTTCAGGATTAAAGATTTCTATCAATCTAAACATCTTGATACCTCGAATAGCCCTAACCCATTCAAGCTTAGAAGTCAATTTGATCCTATTAACACACATGCATCTATTATCACATTTCAATGCATAGTGAGCCGTGAGATTAGGGACTTGCATAAAAACCCGCACACATTCTAATTTACCTATGGCTGAAAAGGCTACTATAAAAAAAATCTGACAATCAAAATATGATCAGAGCAGTTGACAAGGGAGGAGCTATTGTAATCCTAAATTACTCTGACTACAGGTCTGAGATTATGTCCCAATTACAAGATATTGAATACTACGAATTACAACCCAGGGATCAACCCTCCCATTCAAGAATGAAATTGATACCATCCTTTTATTGAGACTATCCAATGGGTGGATCGATGAAACCACCCACAGATTATTCACACAAGAACACCCTGTAAAACCTATTCTCTACACATTACCAAGGATCCATAAAATACTTCATAATCCTCCTGGCAGAGCTATCATTTCTAACAGAGGATCGTTGTGTCAATCTATTTCACAATGTTACTTTCTTCAGCTATACATTACATCTTTACCCAGTGTTAGAAATCTGTTTATTAAAATGTCCGAATGAGAATGTATAGCAAGACAATTGAATGAGAATATGTTGTAAAACAGCAGTGCGGAAACTGGGGGGTGCGAAACTGCCTGCGGGGGGAGGGGGGGCGCGGTTTACAGAGGCCCTGCACGCTTCCCGAAAGCACTTCAATTAAGTGCTGGGGGAGCTGCAAGGCCTCTGTAAACCTTTACTTACCTGGGCTCCACTCGCGTCGCCATGGCAATGCGGCGTCATGTGACATGTTGCTATGGCAACGTGACGTCCTGATGCCAGAGCCGACGCTGAGGTAAGTGGGAGGGGGGGTTGGCAAAGGGGTAAGGTGACCGCCGGCAAGGGGGAGCAGGGAAAAGGGTTTGTGCCCCCCTGTTGAAAAATGTAGAATTCAAATGTAAGTGTAGCCCCTCTTTATTTTACCTCAGATTATATGGCTATCACAGAGGTGGAAGCCTGAGTCCTATGGGTTACTGTTTAATTCTTATAGTGTGTGGTACATGGTGTGTGAGACTGTAGTGACTAGACACAACACAGTGGTAATGAATTATAACAAGCTTTATATATTCACATAGCTATAATTTGTGGTGTTACATATCGCATATGAATCAGTATGGTGACTATTAATCTCAGAATCACTCCATACACATATATACTTAAACAAACTATACCAACAGTGCGAACACTCCGCAAACAACTTTTATCTCTGTCCGGCCTCCCAATCATGGGGCACTGGCCTGTAGATCCTGGTGTGCTAGCATCGTTGCAGCTCATAAACTGTGTGTGTGTGTTGCTGGGCTGGTGCTTCACAAAGATGAAACTGATGGCAATATAACTGCAGTTTATATCCTTTGTTGGTTAGCTCACCCACTCCAACCTGGTGTAATTCCTGCACAGCTGAACTCCCTAATCTCTCTCTGTAGTAGCCTCTGTCTGCCTGCTTCCCTCTGCACTGTCGGGTCCTGGTATCTGCTGGGCCCTGCTGCATGCACTGGTCCAGTGGGGCAACTCTCTCTCTCTCTTTCTCTCTGCAGTTCCCTCTCTCTTAGAGGTCCTGCATGGACTCTGTGCAGGATGGGCCTGCACACCCTCAGCACCATTTCCAACTGTCACCAACTGTCATTCCACTGGCAAAGCAGTCACATGGTCAGTGGAATGTAATTCTTAAAATGGCCATGTCTTGTGCGGATAGCAGACACAGGGGGGTTACATAAGCCAACACAGATGAATGGCAGATAAGGGTTAATGCATAACAGATGTTGGAGGTTGGTTTATAGTTCACCTTTCAGGCCTACAGTAGTCTGAAGTGGCTAAAGTTCTTTGTTACAGAAAAGCACGGGGAGAGAGGGGTCGGAGTTCGTGATCAATAAATACAGTCGTATCTTATTCAGCTCTCTTCCTAAGTTCACTTTACAAGAAACATCTAAGCTGCATGTGAGACAAAAGTCTCTTTGTTCTATCATTACCATCTGAGAGAGAGAGCATGTTATCATCAATGATTAAACTTCCATTTGTATGCAACGCTATAAGAATAAACCATAACGTTGTCTGCTGCACAACAATCTTCTAAAATATTGGAATCTTTCTGATCAAGGAATAAGGTGAAATTATTCTAACACCCTTCTACGTTAGGGATACAACTTTTTTTTCCCAGCAGACTCATTAACCCCAATCCCTCCGAATGCCTGGTTGGTCACTATGGAAGTCTCAAGTTATACACCTACATCCCACACGAAGAGGGCATGAATGCTGTTCGTGAATTTATCACCGATAACCCTCAGTACACTGGTCCCCCTGTTGACTATTTCATCGTGTTCATGTGCATCATTTTACACAAGAACTATTTTAAATTTGAAACTAACTTTTTGCAGATCTCGGGTACAGCCATGGGCTTGAATATGGCTCCTCCTTATGCCAATGCCTTTATGTGCATGTATGAAAACACATACCTGCCAGCAGACTTTCTCCTATATATTGGGGTACAGCAGGTATATAGATGATCGCCTTCATTTGGACGAGGACCCGTCAGGTACTTTCCACCTTCTTTGACGCATTGAACATGTTACCAACACCGATCAGACTTACCATGACGTATGACATGCATGAGATTCACTAACTTGATGTCAAACTGACAAATCACCACTACATTTTTCACAAAACCAGCCAACAGTAACACTTTGCTACATGCCAGGAGCTTTCAGTAACCTACCTCTTAAACAAGGTCTACCATTCTCCTAGATGGTTAGAGTGGCAAGGATTGTTAGTGAATCGACAGAACATCTGAAACAATTTAAACTTATAGGACTCAAACTTATACAGTCACACAGACATGGATGGCAGTCTTGGAATGCGTCCTACTATGTGATAGGAACACTTAAAGGATCCGACACGGGACATAGTGACAATGTTACATTTCACATTAAGTATAGCCCTATCTCAAAAGGCATCCGTAGCTATATACAAAGCAATTGGCATATTCTATCTAGTGATGAAACTATGGATCCCTCATTCAAACTACCACCAAGGTAGTGGCCACAGATCCGATTCCTAAGTACAGCAACAGGACTGACCAACTGGGCAAACAGCGCTGTATAAAATGCCTTGGCTGCATCACCATCGCTGGCACAACATTCAAACACCCACATACAGGCACATACAGGCAAACAGTACAAGATCAGACAATGGCTCACCTGTTCCTATACACAGGCCGTCTATCTTATTGTCTGTCCATGCAGACTGTACTATATTGTAAAGACTAAGAGATAGTTCAAGGAGCTTATGGCCGTACATATGAAGCATCAGGCTGCGACTGGCACTGGGAAGCCAGATGAACCAGCGGCAAAACACTTTTTATCCTGTAGCCACCAACTGACAACACTTTGCTGTATGCCATTTTACCAGGTGACAAGACCCTTACGGGATGGTCATTTGGACCAATTATTACTACAATGTGGAAGTTTCTGGATTCACGAACTGGTCACTGTGACCCCTAAAGGTTTGAATACATGTCTGACACGGTCGTGTTCTCTGCCATCCAGACCTTAACTACTTATACTGTTTGTCCAAGTCTGTTGCCATGTTTGATGTATGGCATTATATGACCATGCTCCTGCTTTGTGACTACCAACTCTGGGTTGACTTTTACCTTACAGGTTTTATATCTTCCCATGTACTCCCTTCACCCTAACAGTTAGAGCCAGTATGATATTACATCTGCGTTTTTTGATGAAAATGTGGCCACCTCTCTACCAACATCTTTTCCCCCCCTATACAGAAAGTGTCCACTCTCATTCATTAACCATCACTGTATAACTCCCCCTGGTGGCTGTTAGTAACATGTGGACGGGACTTTTGAACCTGTTCTGAGTACATCGCATACTGTACATGCTGATTACCATTGAATGAATCAGATAACTCTGTCATGAGGATGTCAGTGATCCTGATTCATATTTAACTTCTGGACACATTCACTTATGCTACATGGTGCTGACCCTGGCGACATGATGTAGTGTAAAACTCATACTGTTCTATTCCAGGGTATGGATACTCCTACAGGTAAAATAGAAAGAGAGCCATGAAGGAGAGAATAGTTTAGTAATGATGTGGAATTTAATAGGAGCCAGCAGAAAGGTTTCAGGAGAAGAGGCAGATATTGCTGGACAGGAGAGCGAGGTTATCCTCCCAGCAGCATTTCAAATGGATTAAAAAGCGTAGAGAGTTGGCAGGAGTGGGGAGAAGGTTGCAATAGAATAGATGTCAGAGCATAAAATAACATTTTAGAAGTATAGAGAGAGAGAGAAAATATGGTAAATAAGCAATGTTCTAGAGAAAGAAGCAGCAAGATTTAGTGATGGTATTAAAGTGAGGGAATAACAGAAAGATATAGCTAAACAATATGACACCTAAACAAGGACTTTCAGAACGGGATTGTAGTGTTATTGACTGATGGTAAAGGGCACAATGGAGTTGGCTCAGCAATGAAAGAAACATTAATCTAAACAAAGGATGAATAAACTCACTAAATCCTTGTTCATTTGTTAGCAAATTTGCTATTTAAAGAATATTCCTTTCAAGGTATAATTCACGTCTTAGGCTAAGGCCCCGATGCACGTGACCGCACGGCCACCTTGCTTGCCGGCGGTGTGTGCAAGTCACTGCGCCACGATCTGCGGTTAACTTTTTTGGGTGCGGCAGCGTAGCCAAAACTGGTTGGGTGGGTGTGGCCATTATGGGGGCGTGGCCAAAACGGCAACAGCAGCAGCGTGCAGGCAGATGTGTATAATAAATGCTACCTCTCCCTGTTTTATGGCACAGGTTTTGCTATTTGCAGTTGGTGGTAACGAGTCTCTCTCCCACCCGAGACTAGCACAAATGCTACTAGGGAACTGGGGGGTGCAAGATTAGTTAAAGGGGGCGGTTAGAGGTCCAGCACCCATCCCCACAGCATTTAAGTTAAATGTCGAAGGAGGCGCGAGGCCTCTAAGTACCACAAGATTAGCGTAAAGCAGGTGTGGTGCCTATATTTAAAAAGGGAGCTAGATCACAACCGGGAAATTACAGACCTGTAAGCCTGACTTCAATAGTAGGGAAACTACTTGAAGGTTTAATACGGGATAATATTCAGGAATACCTAATGGAAAATAAAATTATTAGTAATAGTCAGCATGGATTTATGAAGGATAGATCTTGCCAAACTAACCTTATTTGTTTCTTTGAGGAAGTAGGAATCTAGACCAGGGTAATGCTGTTGATGTGGTCTACTTAGATTTTGCAAAGGCTTTTGATACGGTTTCACACAAGAGGTTGGTGTACAAAATAAAGAAAGTTGGACTCAGTAATAATATATGCACCTTGATTGAAAACTGGTTAAAGGACAGACAACAGAGGGTTGTCATAAATGGAACTTTTTCAGGTTGGGCTAAAGTTGTGAGTGGAGTACCTCAGGGATCGGTACTGGGACCCCTGCTTTTTAACTTGTTTATTAATGACCTTGAGATTGCTCTCGATGCCAAAGTCTCCCTCTTTGCTGATGGTACTAAATTGTGTAAGGTAATAGAATCAGAGCAGGATGTAATTTCTCTTCAGAAGGACTTGGAGAGACTGGAAACGTGGTCAGGTAAATGGCAGATACATTTATCTGTATTAAACCGTAAGGGTATGCATTTGGGATACAAGAATAAAAAGGCGACTTACAAATTAAATGGAGATATATTGGGGGAATCCTTGATGGAGAAGGACTTAGGAGTGCTTGTAGACAGCAGGCTTAGCAATAGTGCCCAATGTCATGAAGTAGCTGCAAAGGCAAACAAGATCTTATCTTGCATCAATGGATGGAAGGGAAGTAAACATAATTATGCCCCTTTACAAAGCATTAGTAAGACCACACCTTGAATATGGAGTACAATTTTGGGCACCAATCCTAAGAAAAGACATTATGGAACTAGAGAGTGCAGAGAAGAGTCACCAAATTAATAAAGGTGATGGACATTCTAACTTATGAGGAGAGGCTAGCTAAATTAGATTTATTTACATTAGAAAAGAGGCGTCTAAGAGGGGATATGATAACTATATACAAATATATTCAGGGACAATACAAGGAGCTTTCAAAAGAACTATTCATCCCAAGGACAGTACAAAGGACTCGGGGCCATCCCTTAAGGTTGGAGGAAAGGAAATTCCACCAGCAACAAAGGAAAGTTTTCCTTACAGTAAGGGCAGTTAAAATGTGGAATTCATTACCCATGGAGACTGTGAAGGCAGATACAATAGATTTGTTCAAAAAAAGGTTGGGCATCTTTTTAGATGGGAAAGGTATACAGGGATATACCAAATACCAGTACGTATACATGGGAAGGATGTTGATCCAGGGATTAATCTGATTGCCAATTCTTGGAGTCAGGAAGGAATTCATTTTTCCCCTTAATGGGGTTTTTTGTTTGCCTTCCTCTGGATCAATAAGTATAGATATAGGATAAAGTATCTGTTGTCTAAATTTAGCATAGGTTGAACTTGATGGACGGAAGTCTTTTTTCAACCTCATCTACTATGTAACTAACTTACCTGCTGTCAGCCGGGTCTTCGGCGACGCGGCGTCAAGTGACGATGTGAGGTCATGTGACATCACGCGTCAAGACAACGCATGTCAAATGACACGGCGGAGTCATGTGACGCAACGTCATTTGACGCCGGTTCAGTCTGAGGGGGGGGGGGGTGCACCCCTTTGCGCACCTCTGTCTTAGCATACAATACTTCCCTGCAGCCAGGGATTCTGGGAAATGAGGGGAGAGGGAAGAGAGTTTTTTTTTCCCCCAGGTGAGTGGCATTTTTATAATTTGTCGAGCCCTGATAATAACCATCAATAAACACAACGACAGGAGAACCAAGTTGCCCAATTTCATTTTTATTAGACATTTCAGGTATTCTATGAAATTGGCTGACATGATATGCATCAAAGGCTCAAAACAATTGAATTTTTATTGTAACGTTTGAAGTTTTTTTTTTGTAATGACAGACGCAAGTCAGACTGCTGGTGGGACGGCATATAATGCCTGGGTGTTCTCAAAGATCTTCGACACAGGATCCTTAAACATTTAGGACACTTCGGATGCTGCAGAGAAGAAAAAAAACTAAATAAAAAAAAACTAAATAAAAAAAGGTGGTGCAGGGTTATTTTGGGGTATCGCATATTATACATGTTTTGGGATTGCAAGCCTAATATTGTTTTAGCCTGGCTTAAGAAATACATGCAAAATATATTTTGCCTTTATAGTGATAAAAGTTCCTCCCCATGTAGTAAACGAAAAAGAAAGTAGTTGGAAAGATGCAGAGAGCTCATAATAAATGGAGATGATATTGCAGAATAAGTGTGGCAAAATTGCCCAATATGGCCTTCTCTGACCGGCTCTCTAGGGGGCAAGGCTATAGAAAACCCTTGATTAACGAGCACTTCCCAATTTAGAACCCACTAAGAAAAGCAATTTGTAATGCAAAACAAAAGCCAAGATACAGTATCTGCTTTTCGCACAGTTAGATTAGTTTGGAGGAGCCAATTAGATTGCTAAATAGTTTACAAAAAGGTTGATGTTTTTGGAAGGCTACATAGGATTGCAACTTGAAGTGAAGCAAAGAGCCACAATGACATTCAGACTTACTGTTCTTGATGCCGCGGACAAACCTGCTTAAAACCGTGGCATGATGATGTAGTAGATGCCCCAATATGGGTTTCACAAGGTAAAATACTATAGGATCATATTTGGGAATCTATGCCATCAAGGGGCTGGATAGAGCCGACTGACTGCAGACTGCCTCAGGGCGCTGCTCATTGAGACAGAGCGAGACAGCTTCTGTGATCTCTCTGCACAGCTCTTCCAGACTGTCCGTCTGCTGGTTGACGACCCAGGAGGATTAACGCTTGAACCCCCTGCAGAGTTAATCCTCCAGGGCAATTTACGGTTTTCGGTGCCGTGATCGCAGGTGGCTGCAGTGCAGTCCGGCGAACGCAGCACCGAGAAGAGAAAGTCTGGACACATTAGTAGGAAACTTCTTCCTGCCCTTTGTGAACTTGTACCCTACATTTCCCAAATGCTGTACCATATACTTTTGACTCAAACTAGGTCAACCTTCTTACAGTCTCCCAAGTTAACATTTTGTCTAAGGAATTTTGAGATTGCCAAAGACGGCTGTGCAGGTTGTTATAATACAATATGCCTAGCTAAAGAAGGAACAGTAGGAGAGAGTAAAGAAGTGGAACTCTGGTGTCAAGTCCTGGACATAGGAAACAGACTTACCTCTCCCCTGCATGCATCAGCTCGAAGGCTTCGTTAATGGAACTGAAGGGCAAAGTGTGGGTCACAAACTCATCAACTTTAATTTTCTTTGCCATGTATTCAGAGACCAGCTTTGGCACACTGTCTACACTCTTCCAGCCTGAAATATACAAAACCAAAAGGTTTTTTTTTGTTCATACACTGCAGTTTCATTAAACAAAACAAAGGGGGGGGGGGGGGGGGGAAGAGAAACACTTTTTAAAACTACATTAAAAAGTGAAATTTAAAAAATAAAAAAAACCCACTACTTTTTTTTGTAAGTCAGCCAAAAGGACTACTCAGGAAAAAAAGAAAAAGCTTCATCTGTTAGTAAATCTTTAAAACATATCTGGCTATGATCTGCAAGAGATCGATTGTGTATTTTGACCAACACCTATTTTGGGGCAGCTTTCCTCCTAGATGTCAGCTAATGCAGATAATCAAATATCTTTTATGCACTTCAGTATATACAGATACACCAGATGGTTGGTCACGTTGGCGAGGAGGCCGTAGATGGCAGCTGCCTGAACCACTGCGAGATGGCAGAATCCCGCCACCGGACAAATGGCCATTCGGGATTAACACAGTGCGAGTCCCTGATTCTGAATCGGACTCCCACTGTGTTAGTCCTACCGGGCTGCAGCAGTATGCAAGGCTGCGGTCCCAGTGCGTTCTACAGCACGCGCACAGTGGAGCGGGGGGGGGGGGGGGGGGGGGGGGGAGGGGGAGGTGGGGAGGGGGGTGGTGCGTGCACAGAGCTTCCCCGCAGTCTTGGGAGAGGGAGCGTTTGCGACGGGAGGGGGTGTGGCAGGGGTGGGGTGGCCATGCCTCCGTCGCAAGTTCCACATACAAAAAAAATTGTGTGTGTGAAAACTTGCAATACAGCGCGGCAGCTAAATGCGCGCTGACGCATGTACTGGGCCCGGATAGATTGGGGGTGGTGCTTGTGCGCACGCTGAGGTGTGCGCTGTAGAATGCACTGGGACCGCAGTCTAAGAGACGCGCAGTGAGTAGACAGAATCAGTCACCCTACCTGTGCACCTCTAACTGGTGATCGCACCGCTTTTATTTTAAGAAGATTATTGAAACAGGGGGTCTCTGGAGCTAAACTGCATTAATTCCAGACCCGGGGACCCCCGCTTCCTCAGTTATAGGCACTGGTATGGGGTTCCAGTATCTGCTCCATGGTTAAGTGCCCCGGTCACGTGGGCTGTGACGCGGGAGAATTAAACATGCAGGAGATACCAGCACCGCATACTGGGGCCTGTATCATGGGAAGCAGTTACTATCGCTAAGGTAATTAAGGTGTTACTGGTGTTTTCATGTTGTGGGGGATGGGGGTAGTTGGTCAGGCCTACAAGAAGGATTATAACCGCTAAGGTAATTAAGAGTTTAACCCATCCTGCAACCCTCCAGGGAGGCCTAACCAGCCACCCCTGGGCAACCAGGAGTACACACCCTTCACCCACCCCATTAAAAATCACCAGTAACCCCTTAATTACCTTAGCGGTACTAACTGCCAAGATAATTAAGTCGTTACTGGGGTTTTAATGGTTGAGCATCGGCCCTTACATGTTCATGTAGAAGAGGATGCCTTCATCCGTGCAGGGGTAAGTAAAACATTTATTACTTTAATTTAAGCATTTTACAGTTTTGAATGGACAAAAGCACTAGTCGCCATATTTGGCGACTAGGGCCTTCGCCCATTCCTTGGGGGTTGGGGGAAGAGAAGGGTTTTGTTGGGGTAGAGTGAGTGAAGGGGGTAGTTACTCCTGGGTGGGTGGTTAGGCATCTCGGGTGGGTAGCGAGAGTGGTTAACACCGCTAAGAAAATGGAGGGGTTAACACCACCTGCAACCTTCATGGTAAGCCATGTGATCGCTTGCTAGAGGTGTACAAAGAGGGGGAATGATTCTGTCTACTCTAACTGCACGTCTCTAACAGACTGATGCAGCCCGGTAGGACTAACAGTGGGAGTCCCATTCAGAAGCGGGGAATCCCGCTGTGTTTATCCGGATGGGCTATTCTCCCCTGATATGCACTTTGCCGTGAATACTTCACTTTTGGTCTGCCATTCACCAGCACGTGTTGCGGCAGGTTGATACAACTGGCTGTATCTGTACAGTTTGGAAATAAAGCCAGGGAATTATCAGTGTGTGTATTCATTCCTGCCAATATGAAGATTATGGTAAACATGTTTGGGTCTTTTCCATTGGGCCCAAGGGAAAGCACTGTAATGGGAGGATTCCTAATAATCACAAAATTAGTAATTAGTGACACACACACACACACACACACACGGGGAGGGGAGGCCAGGAAGAGGACACAGCTGTTCTAAAATTATTTTAAAAGGCTTGTACTAAGAAATTAATCAAAGCCTTGTTAACAAAAAATATTGTGGTACTGTAGTTGACATAATCTGGTTAATTAACACCAATTGCAGAAGCATTTCAGTCAGTGAGTAGAAAAGTAGTTATATTGTACAAAGACTGCAAATTCACCTCCAAATGCAGTTCCTTTCCATGTGCGCCCTGTGACAAGTTGAAATGGACGTGTTGAGATTTCCTGGCCAGCTGCAGCCACGCCAACCACAACGCTTGTACCCCAACCTTTGTGACAGGCTTCCAAGGCAGCTCTCTGATCAGAGAAAAGAACATATACACTGATCACTAATCTGTAGCAGAATACAAAAACAAATCCATTGAGACCCCTGTGAAGCCCCAGCTGCTAGATCACGTTAAGGCCAAAGTACAACATTCACTAGGGATTAAAACAGCTCTGGATAGTTTTAACTGCCCAAGACAATGGCCTGCAATTACGAAGCAGTGCAATTTCACAAAACACTTTCATGCAACTGCGTCTTGTGGAATAACACCACTTTGTATCAAACTAAATGCATTAGACCATATTTACAGATAAGTAGATACAAAAAGCACAGGTCTGGCGCTCAGGTGTGTAGAACTGGCAACAACCTCAGTGGAGTAAGGATGAAGAAGGTAAAACAGTGACCCCCCCAGTGGTAGTTAGGCTAACTAATGTGAGGCTATAACCCAGGGTGATAATAAACCCCAAACATAAAATGCATAAAAAGATCCCACTCAACCTTCACACATGGAAAATGTCTTTTTTCCTCGGAGAACAGCAGGCAAGTGGAGTGAGGGAGCGGGATATCACCTATGCAAAATAAAGGATAACAGAATAGTACAGCACAGTTGCAAAAATGGCAATGAACACAGAAAATCTGCAAATGTTATACTCGCATACACGTGAGCAAATAAAGCATGTCACACTCAATGAAGGTGTACAGGAACAGTGGTCCAACGTGAAGGGCCCTCTGGATTTGGAAAGATGTAGGGGTGTGCTAGGACAGGATTTGTTTTTGTATTCTGCTACAGATTAGTGATCAGTGTATATGTTTTTTTCTCTGATCAGAGAGCTGCCTTGGAAGCCTGTCACAAAGGTTGGGGTACAAGCGTTGTGGTTGGCGTGGCTGCAGCGTGAACGTGAAGGGCCCTCTGGATGAAGGAAAGATGTAGGGGTGTGCTAGGACAGGAAACGGAGAGACACCATAGCGTAGACAATATATGACATGTATTTAATAAAGGAAACTCACAAACGCGCACTTACAATTTGTGCATTAAACACAGGCAAATAGGAATTAATGGAGTGAAGACGTCCTCACCGCTCCTCCAAATGTCAGAGTCCACGCCTGAAGAACACAAACGCCGGGCGGATGATGCTCCTAATTCCGTCCGCAAGAAACACCAGATCAGCTCAGCGTCTGTCTACCCGTCTGTCACTCCGTTTACTCCTTTGATTCAACATGTTTCGCTACATATAGCAGCTTCGTTAATCAAAGGAGTAAACTTAGTGACATCGGGTGGACCAATGCTGAGCTGATCTGGTGTTTCTTGCGGCTGCAATTAGGCGCATCTTCCGCCCGGCGTTTGTGTTCTTCAGGCGTGGACTCTGACATTTGGAGGAGCGGTGAGGACGTCTTCACTCCATTAATTCCTATTTGCCTGTGTTTAATACACAAATTGTAACTGCGCATTTGTGAGTTTCCTTTATTAAATACATGTCATATTGTCTACGCTATCTCCGTTTCCTGTCCTAGCACACCCCTACATCTTTCCAAATCCAGAGGGCCCTTCACGTTGGACCACTGTTCCTGTACACCTTCATTGAGTGCGACATGCTTTATTTGCTCACGTGTATGAGAGTATAACATTTGCAGATGTTCTTTGCAACTGTGCTGTACTATTCGGTTATCATCCTTTTTTTGCATATGTGATATTCCGCTGGCTCACTCCACTTGCCTGCCATATTTACAGATTGCAAACTATTGTTTATCTTTTGCATAATTACCATAACTCCAACATTGCCAATACACTCAAAGGAATAGTCCACTCCTCCATCAGTTAGTTCAATCAGCACCTCCTGGATGGGCTTCTTGTAGTCCTTGGGGTTGACGCACTCAGTGGCTCCAAACTCCGTTGCTTTTGTAAACTTCTCTTTGTTGAGGTCGATCCCAATAATGCGAGTGGCTCCTGCTACTTTGCAGCCCATGATGACTGCAAGGCCAACCCCTCCCAGGCCAAACACTGCACACGTAGAGCCAGGCTCAACCTAACAATGACAAAATGAATAAACCAACAAACAACTTCAATTTTGGTGAAGGAGAGAAATATACAAAGTGATATGATGGTCGCTGAAAATAGTATCAATTTATTTACAAATTTAGTTAGTAGCATGTAGAAAGCCATTTTCAATAAAAAATTCAGATTAAATGCTGCAATCTATATTTGAGTTGTCCAGTAAGAAGAAAAGTTACCGCTCAAATTTGTGGGTTGTTATTTATTTATGGTTAATCAGGGTGCAAGAGCCTATTTTGTAGATGCATTTACTCTTACGCAAAAGTGATTGGATAATGGATGCCATCTACAAAGGGCAGCTCATAGCCAAGATATGAGCAGATAAGTCGCTTTATGTTTAAGCTGCCAGGCCGTTCTTGCAATAAGACACCAAGTGCTGAAAGTCACTTTACACATGATTCACTTGAATGTAAGGTGACTATCCCATAACCTTTTTTAGTAAATATGGGTCTAAACCGTTGGCTCCTCAAAGCATTATTCTATGTATTGTAATGTTGTCTGGTTCCATGCTATCATAACTAGATTATACAATATTTAGGTACATTTCCGACTTCACTAACCTATTCTGCTTCAACTTAGTGACACATTGTAGCATTACCACTTCTTAGAAATTTGCCATTGTGCGATTTGTAGCCATAACCAAGTGTGACAGCACTCAGGAGAGAGAGTTACAACTACTTAGAGAATCTGATACCAGCAATCATTAATAAGGCTCACTAACCATCGTCCCCTTAATTCTACGTCTAAGTCTTCACAATATTTTCTAACCCCAATAGAAAATAATGCAGCATCCCAATAGAAAATGTAGAGCAGTGTGATGCTCTACAGATTATGGCTGCAGTTAATCTACTTTCCTAATAAGTATCCGCTGTGGGAAGTGGTGTGTGTATTCGTCATCATTAATCAAGCACGCCCCTTGAGTATTAGGAAGATACCAGATTGCCTCTCACCAAACCTGTGTGTGGGTATAGGAGCAGAAGAACAAAGGCAGTTACCTTGGCAGTGTTTATCACAGCCCCATAACCGGTTGAGATTCCACAGCCCAACAGGCAGACTTTATCCAGCGGAGCCGAGTCATCAACTTTGGCAACAGAGATGTCAGCTACAACTGTGTATTCCGAGAAGGTGCTGGTGCCCATGAAGTGCAAAATCTGCTTCCCGTTGCAGCTAAACCTGCTGGTGCCGTCAGGCATCACTCCCTTGCCTTGAGTAACTCTGTTAAAAGGAGCAGGTTAAACAGCAATCACTTCCTTTTTACCTCCTTTCAAAAAGGTTTTGAAGAGTCTGCAATGTTCACCGACCATTAAAATGAACGGAACAAAATAGGACCGCACTCAAACAAGCTAATGTGGATAATGAATGGTGCAAAGAGGAACCCTATTCCCTCCAAACAATCAATAGACACAAAACAATGTTCCCATGACTCCTAAAAGATAAATGGAAAAAAAAAAGAAAAGAAGTATAAGCCAAATAATTTCATGAAGAGAGAAAAAAAAAAAAAGCAACCCATCCCCCCATCGAAAGGGAAAAAACAAGGTGAAGGTGAAGGGTGGGGGAGTACAAACAAGGTGGTAATACAGGGGAAGGGGGGGCAACTTTTCAGGGTTAGGGCTCTTCCTCAGGCCGGTTCCCAAGGGGCAAAAAGGATGTCCAATGGTACTTCCCTTAAACCCTGTAAAAACTCCCTATGTAATAATGAAAAAAACCCAGTAAATAAAAAGTCAATCCAAAAGGTGGAGAGGGTCCGTTTGGAGGCGTTCCTCCTGCTCACTCTCTCTGTAGGAGAACGCCGGCAAACACGGACGAACGTTGTAGCTGTACTTAGGACTGATACAGGTCGGTAGAGAACTACGCTAACTTTATCTGTGCTACGATTAGCATTTTCCTTGGTGTATACCCCATTCTCATGTATCCGAATGTGCATTAGCCAAGGATAGTTTGGGAGTTTAACCAGGGAGTTGGGGCTTATCCTCTTAGCAAACTGAGCTTTGTTCAGGAGCAACATATCCCTTAATATTTTCTTTGAGGTCCTTTTTTTTTTTTCTTCATTAAATTATTTGGCTTATACCTTTTTCCATTTGTCTTTTATGTAGCAAAAAAGAGTAGAGCACTGCCAAAAAAGAAAATCAAAAAAGGGCCTGGTGCAAAAATAATGTTCATTTATTGGGCATATAAGCCAAAAAGGACAAACACACTAATGTTTAAAAACATTAGTGTGTTTGTCCTTTTTGGCTTATATGCCCAATAAATTAACATTATTTTTGCACCAGGCCCTTTTTTGATTTTCTTTTTCGGCAGTGCTCTACTCTTTTGCTACGTTCCTAATCTTCTACCATAGTAGAGCAGCACGCCACGGTACTACCATTGCGGATCAGCTGTGAACATCGAGAGGATTTCCTCTTCAAGCTGCTGAGTGGATTGAGTTCAGCCAGTGTGTAGCCGATAACCCTGTCCCTCACCTGCACCGTGAAGCAACATAGCTGACGGACACATCACGGAGGAGTGGATCGTCCTGTTCCCTCAACCAGCAGCCACCACCTACCCCCCCGACAGCAACGGACCAGCACATCGTGGGGACGTCCATCGGGCACCCGGTAAGGCGGCGGGAGACCCTGCTTGCAGTGCTACCATCTGCTTGTCCACTGATACCGGGTTGCCGCACGTTCGGCTGAGGAGGTTTTTATCCCATTTGTCTACTGGGGGGTGTGTGTATCATCGGCGTGGTTGGAACTTTTCCTCAGCTCCAAACAGGTGAGGTGGGGGTGATTCAGGCCCACACACACACACCATCGGCCATACCCACGGGACACTCTGCTTTATTATCATTTTTATACCGATCAACCCAAGTATATTTTTTTGAGTACTTTAATGACAACCTTGCACATTTGGAGCACCACCTGGGGGTTACCCCCATTTTTCCCAATTTGTCTTTTATGAGTGCTGGGAACATTGTTTTGTGTCTATTAAAATGAAGGTCGTTCCCATTTGTGGCTACTGGATTCAAGACCCATTTCATGAAGTATTGTTATTATTCCTCAGCATGAAAAAATAATAAATTATATAATACAATTATATTATATAGTTTAGTCATGACATAATATATACAGATAAGCACCACTTCCCGTTTCTATTCACTGAAGCTCTGCAGCAAATACAAAAATGATCACCTTAAGTACTATTTCAAAAGTAGTGGGGGAAAAAACAAACAAACAAACAAACAAACCACTTTTATAAACCATATCATGTACACACACCGTTTGTTAAATGCAACACTTTCCTCACAATAAGAAGCAAAAAAGATTAAAAATAATAATAATACATAAATGTTTAAGTAAAAATGAAGGAAAAACCATGGAGGACAGGGTGTAAAGTAATATGGAGTGTATTTTGTAATATGAACAAACAATGACATTTTAGGGCAAATATCCCATTACATTTCTGACCACTCACAAATATACCAGCAACAAAACAAATAAAACAATTGTTCTACCTTATTTTTTGGCAGAGGTTGGTTTTGGGATTTAAGCAGAACTTGCATTCCTTGCATTGTGGGATGTAGAGAGGAAGAACTTTGTCTCCTGCAAAATAAGATGGTCAATATATACACGTTTTGCTTGCGCAAAGAAAATAGTAATACAAGCCAAAATATGTAACAAAAAGAGTAAATCTGCAGAATTACAGCATACATTCTCAGTGACTGATAACTGGTCAAAACACCCTTTAATGAACGAACAATAGATTTCTTCACTGTTGTAATGATGGACACACACACACACACACACACACTTTAACTTTGGCCCCAAAGCATTGTAAGCCCCTCCAAGGCATGACCATAATTCACAGGTCCTAACTGATTAAAATTCTTAATAACCTGTACGATACTAGGAAGAATGATCACAATTGATCCGTCATAATCTGCTGCATATGCACAGGTCTTTGCATGCAGCTGATTGCGACAGATCTAATACAGAGTATTCTTCCTGGTATTGTACAGGTTATTAAGAATTTTAATCAGTGTTAGGATCTGTGAATTATGGTCATGCATTGGAGGGGCTCACAGGCTTACAAATGCTTTGGCCAAAGTGTTAAACTAAATGACCCTTTTATTCAAGAGAGATATAGGTATTTCACTGTGTATTTTTGCCATTGGATATAGCACTGGGCTCTGTTTGTAGTATATATTGCCATGCCCAGTAGCACTCCTTTGGGGCTTAAATGAGCTTACTGGGTATCTGTGTGTTTGTTAATAGAAAGAAGCACTCAGTAAAGTTAGTAAACAAATATTTATTAATCAATTGGGAAAACGCCCATAAAATGTAAAATAAGTAATGGTAGTAATTGGATATAACCATCAGAAAAACAAAAAATATGAACAAGCAATGTAGTGCAAGGTGAAAACACACACACACACACACACACACACACACACCTCAAGGCGCACCAGGGGTTAATGTAAGGACAAGCAAACTTTAAAGGAACAGAATTCGAAACTTACAATGAGAAATACAGCACAGAGCTCAATGGATGAATCCTGTCACAGTAGTAACATGTACAAGTCCCCGGTAATGGTTCACACCCAACCAACAAACAAACAAAACAGGGACCCCCTAATAAAGCCAGACTACGTGCGAAACGTCGTGCTCCAGGGAGTTATGTTTCTACTGTGACAGGATGGGATTAATCCACGAAGCTCTGTGCTGTATTTCTCATTGCAAGTTTGGATTTCTGTTCCTTTAAACTTACATTAACCCTTGGTCTTTTCTGTGTGCTTCTGGAGGTCCGTGAGGACCTTACCTTGCGAGCATGCTCATTTAGTCAAGGCTGCAAAGGGGACTGAATCGACCAGCAGCTCATTTGGTGAAGAGTTCAGTGCAAGAGGCAGGGGGGGAGGTTATAATGATCAAAAAAAATAAAATAATAAGTTATGTCCAGTTAACACACGCACGCACGCTCGCACGGCCGCACGCTACTGAGAATCCCTACCTGCTTTAACTCTTGTAACTCCTTCTCCAACACTCTCTACAATGCCAGCTCCTTCATGACCCAAAATCACTGGGAAACATCCTTCGGGGTCAGCGCCGCTCAAAGTGTAGGCATCAGTGTGGCACACAGCTGTGGCAATGATCTGCAACGACATTACCGAAAGAAGCCAGAGATGGTGATTAACCATGCATGTGTTATACAATCATAGTATGCCTACCAGCTGTCCCATAGCCAGGATTGTGAAAGTTTTTCTTCACTAGCCGAGTAGCTTGAGATTTATTATGATCACCGTGCCCACATTAGATGCATCTTTCCAGGTAACTTGTCTTGGTAATGGAAACATGCACAACCATGTTTAGGTTGCATTTTGCCTCTTTTTACAGTACATGTGAAGTACTACTACAAAAAAATTAAAATAAATAAAAGATAGTGGTGGTAAAGCAAAATAAGAATACAATAAGTGGTCTTCCTTGTGGCTCCTACAATCTAAGGTTGGGACATTACAAGGTGTTCATGTAACGCAAACATTTTATAGAACTTCTTAGTCATATCAACTAGTCACCTCATTTATAAAATGTTTTACCAGGAAGTAATATATTGAGTTACCTCTAGTTTTCAAGTATGTCCTGGGGACATGGTTATGATGACTGATACATGGTTACAAATACATAGTTACATTAAGTGAACAGGGTATACATTATATACAAGACATTGCATGCACAGTTAGAGATAATATATATTATAGGTGTATGTAACAGTTACAGACCAGATTAAAATGTGAGACAGCTTTAATTTTGAAAGAACTTAATCACAAATGACATTAAACATAAAATGTAATGAAGCTGTAGCTTAGCTTGTAACAATGTTGGAATTATAGCTATGTTACATTTAGAAATACAAATGTAAATAAATAAATGAGTTCCTCCCCATGAACTATATTTTTCTAACTCGATACTCGCCAAGAAAACCCAGTACTAAAGCGCGTGTACAAACTTAGGCTGGGTCCATGGTGGCCGCGCGCTCGCGTCCTTGCGCGTGACGTCACCCGCGTTATGGCGGGAGTGTTTTGTGGCCAGGCGTGTCTGTGACGTCACGGAGCTGGTTCGCCCTCATTGGGCGAACCGTTCACGTGACCTGGCATCAAATGTATTTGATTCCTCGTGCACAGTCTATGGATGGGATCATTGCCTCAAGGCACTGATCGTGCCACAAACGCACTCTTCCGCACGGTCTCGCCGACGCGGGCTTAGGGAGAACACCCATCTTAGACCTACACTACAAATGGGACCTGTCAAACATAGGGGAACGATGAGGAAGACCAACAATGGGTGGAAAGCACAAACGGGAGCAGGAAAGCAGGCTGCCAGAGTATTAGGAAGTTTTTTTTTAATTCCTTTCTGAATGGATTTCTTAAAGCAGCAGGTAGCTTATTTCAGTGTCTTGGGGTGGTCCACGAAAAAGCTCTCTCCAGCTTTATTGACCTTAATCCGAGGCTCAATCAGTTGTGGAGTGACAGCAGATCAAAGGGCCTGGTTTGGGGGGGGGGGGGGGGGGTGTACTAATTAGGCCAATATACCCATGTTATCCCCAAACATGAAACATTGAATCAGTTATTTTTACTAGTTAGTAAAAGCACACAGAATATGTAAATTGAAATCCATCAACAATTGGGTACAGCTTATTAAAGTTGTTGGAACAGTAGTTTATATCAGGAGTAGAAATACTATGGGAGTTTAAAGCAGTGCAGAAATGTGCTCTACATTAAACAGGAATAATTACTACAAACTTTTACATAGGCCGATTGCTCTTCAGGTTTCCTGACTTGGAAAGAGGAAGTTCTCACCAGGTAATAATCAACTCTAGCAGTATAGTTTCACAGCTAGCTAGTCATGTGGCAGGGCAGGCAGGACTACTGCCGATCCTTCCAACAGATAACTAACCAGCAAACTAGCTGCAAATCCCACCCTCATAGCAACACAGAACTACATTTTAGTTGGAAGATAAAAACCACTATTCAATATGCTGTGAATCTGCTTTCCAGTGCTGGAGAAGAGTTCAGCTCCAGAGTCTTCTCCAGAATGGGGAAAATAAGATTTTGCAGCATACCGAATTCTTAGAGCAACACTGCCTCTCCCTGAGAAGCGTCAAAGTTGGCAGCGAAGTTTGTTGGAATTCTTCTCGGACAATGAGTCAGCAGACTTGTTACATATTGCCGGTAAACGATAATATTTTTAATGATAAATAGTGCCCATTACTCCCCCCCCCCCCCCCCCCCCCCAGCACTGGGATATATTTTGCCAGAGTTGCCCACAGTGTCTCGCAAGTGTTTCCTGCAACAAAAGGTGTTAATCATACTTGCAAATTCCAGAGAATACTTCTACATTTGGTTAGTCAGAAAAACATAAGCTTTCAAAGACTTGTATTTTATTTTGCCTCTCAGTCAATCTAGACAGGGCAGGAATATGTCAAGGTGAGAGTTCTAAAGGAATACGTCAAAGATTTAAATAGCTAAACAATTCAACAATTGCAGTGCAGATCATAAACTAAATTAGGCAATAGTGATCTGTTTGGAAGTCTTTACACTCAGGTAACATCCTGCTAGACACTAAGGCCAAAAGGAGAAATCAGACCAAAAATAAAAAATGCAGACATTTGTTATAAAGCTGGTTTAATTAGTGTATTGGTGGTGTAATTGTCCTTGATTGGCAGACAATGAAAGTTACATTTCTAAAGTTTATGGTTTTATATACTTGTATCTTAAACCATTTCCGGTCAGTGGCGGCCCTCATCAGGACCAATCACAAAGCGAGAATCTTTACAAGTTGTCCCATGGCATTTTGATGAACGATAATATGAATACATGATTGTACCCTGGGCACCATTACCTTAATGCGAACTTCATGAGCGCTTGGTGGTGCCACTTCCACTTCTTCAATCGAGAGGGGCTTGCCTGCCTCCCAGGCTACAGCTGCTTTGCATTTGATGACCTATTGAAGGATGACAGATCACGAGCACATGAACTCAGTAATAAACTTCCTATAGCAGCACACAAATACATTGTACTTTTAATTTAAGTTTCCTTAATCCTTCTCCTGCCTGGAGCGTCAGCAATGTATTAAACGGCAATGTCTTGCTGGTCCCTCTGTTAGCACAAGGGGCAGAACGGGTTAAGCATGGTGCCATAAATGGTTTATGTCGATGTTAACATTTGCTTCATAAGAAAAGATGATAGTTGTCATATTTTATACCCAGGACATTCAGCAGCAAATTAAAAATGGGAAATTTACACTACTGACAAGTATCATGAAGAAAAATGCAACACAAAGATATATATCTAGATATCTCTATCAATAATAATAATAATAATAATAATAATAAATTATATATATATATATATATATATATATATATTCAGTGTTCGACAAACCTATACATTTGCTCGCCCCGGGTGAGTGGATTTAACCCCCGGGCGAGTAAATATTGGCCCAAGCAGCACACGTTTGGTACTAGGTGGCGCGTAGATTTTTTTGTGTGGCGAGTAGATTTTTTGGTGATTTGTCAACTATATATATATATATATATATATATATATATATATATATATATATATATATATACACACATATATAAATATATATACACACACACACACACACACACACACACTTAAGAGAAACAAACGTTGCAACCCTGTGATGCGTTTTAAATGTGTGCACTTTGACTTTTAAAAATGAATCATGCTGGCCCATTAATGCATCACTACCTGCAACAGACCTGCATGGTTTTAATGCATCACTACCTGCAACAGACCTGCATGGTTTCAAAAGCCACTATCATTTATATGCTGAAACCCCAGAGTTACGCGTAGTTCATTTTATTAGATCTTGGACTTAAGCTCCTAGAAGCAGGGTAATTATTTGATTGGCTTCACTCCCACTCAAAAAGGAAAAAGATTTCTACCCCCCCTGCAATCATTAAGATTTTGTCAGAGTTGGTGCAAACTCCAGGGAAAGGCAATAATACACAACACGTGTCGAGCCCTAAAACCGCTAACCGGGACCCTCGTGTTTTAACATGTAGCACTGGCACTGTGCAACTGCATCAGAAAACTGGTTAAGCAAAGCCAGCAGTTGCACACAAACTGTAGTGACAGCGATACGTGTTAACGTCACTCCCAAAGTGCCAGCTCTTTCAGTGAAGCAGATCACTGCCCTGCTGAGCACGCAAACCAGCCTAGGATACTGAGATTGCGGGCGTCTGTGCAGCCCCGCCTGACCCGCAAGGTCCCGGGTTCTGCGGACAATAGCACAATTCTATTCTCACCTTCCCCACTGTAGCCATGATCCGAGCTGCTCTCTGCCCAGTGACAAGCCGCCTCTCTCCACGCCCACTGCTGTCTAAAAGGCGCCTTGCAGACGTATTAATAATGTGGGTTGGTGCGGTGGGCGCCACCTTCAGCATGGAAGGACCCGGGATGTTATTACGTGTACTTGCTTTCCGTCCCTAGCAAGTAATTGTTTTACAACTTCTCCCCCATTGCCAAAATCATTTCAATTCCAGGCTTCTGAGGGATATCTGCCTTTCCTGCAGCATGTCAGCCCCAAGGACAAAAATCAGTGATGTTTAGAGATTGCTAAGAAACAATTGCAGGTGCAAAGCAGAGAACAAATGAATCACATTGAAGAAATTGTATTATTATTATATTATTAATAGTAATACAATCTCAAAAATTACACTTAAATAACACCCATCAAAGAAAATTCCAATAATAAAATGCCAGGATAGGCAGGAAATGGGCGAGCAGTGCTCTGATGGGAATATTATACCATGGACAGTTTGTTTATAATAGTTTTCAGAGCATATGCAAAATCACACAGGGCAGTGGATATTCACAGTTGAGTGCAAATAGCCGCACGGCTATTCGCACTCAGTAAACATCCCAGCCTGGAATCGAACCCTTGTTCCCTTACGGCTATTCGCACTCAGTAGAACTTAACTGAGTGCGAATAGCCAAGCTTTTATGAACAGGTTTCTATGCCTTTATTCACCAGGAAAAATTCAGAAAGTCTTATAGCTCAGTGGTTATGCAGCAGGCCATTCGCATAGTGGACCAGGGTTCCATTCCTGGCTCATCCAGGGATGTTTATTTTTTCCATTTTATTTTCTACAGAGCGCGAATAGCCGTGCGGCTATTTGCACTCAACTGTGAATATCCACTGCCATCACACAGCATCAATCCACCTATGTCATTGGAGTACACTGTGATATTAGCATCCTGCCCAATGGGAAAATATAGCAAAGTGCAACTGTTTCAACATACAGCAAGCAATCAGAAGGAAACAATGTTGAAAGTCTCAAAGAACAATGGATTATTGAGGAACCAAGCACGAGAGGGGCTGTACTGGATTTGGTAATATCAAACAGTATAGAAGTAATAACAAATATTCAAGTCCTGGAAACATTTGGGTAAAAGTGATCATAACATGGTCTCATTTGAAATAAATGATCAAAAAGCATATTACTTGGGTTCAACAAAGACTTTAAACTATAGAAAGGAAGATTTGAATAAACGGAGGGCTAATCTACAATAAACAAATTGGGAGGATGTTATTGCAGGGAAAAATGTGGAAGATAAATGGGAAGTATTCAAAACGTTGTTAGAAAAGCACACTTACACTTGGGTAATAAATATGAAAGAAACAGGTCTAAACCAATGTGGCTAAATAAACATGGAAGAGGAGGAATTGGAAAAGAAGAGACGGAGGCAGCATATTAGAATTAAAAGGAATGTAACAAAAGTGGCAAAAGGGCAATTAAATTAGCAAGAATGAATAATGAAAACGAGCAATTGGTCAACTGGGGAAGGTTAATTGGTGTCTTGATAAAATTAAAGTAAATAAGGCACCTATCCCAGATGGCAAACATCCAAGAGTTCTTAAGGAGATAAGTTAAGTAATAGCCAAATCATGACATTTAATATTCAAGGATTCAATTTCAACAGACACAGTACCACAACATTAGCGTAAACCAGATGTGCCTATATTTAAAAATGGAACTAGATCACAACCGTGGAATTACAGACCTGTAAGCCTGCCATCAATAGCGGGGAAGCTGCTTGAAGGTTTAGTATGGGATAATATTCAGGAATACCTAATGGAAAACAACATTATTAGTAATAGATTTATGAAGGATAGGGCATACCAAACTAACCATATTAATTTCTCTGAGAAGGTAAGTAGGAGTTTAGACCAAGGTAATGCCGTTGATGTGATCTACTTAGATTTTGCAAAGGCTTTTGATACAGTTCCACACAAGAGGTTAGTGTATGAAATAAAGTAAATTGGTCTAGGTACAAATATTTGCACCTGGATTGAAAACTGGCTGAAGGATAGACAACAGAGAGTTGTAATAAATTGAACTTTTTTCAGGTTGGGCTAAAATTATTAGTGGAGTACCTCAAAGATTGGTACTAGGACCCCTGATTTTTAACTTGTCCTTGGGGATTGGCATAGAGTGCAAAGTCTCCGTCTTTGCTGATGACACTAAATTGTGTAAGGTCGTAGAATCAGAGCAGGTTTTAATTTCTCTCCAGAAGAACTTGGATAGACTGGAAACTTGGGCAGGTAAATGACAGATGAGGTTTACTACAGATAAATGTAAGGTTATGCATTTGGGAAACAAGAATAAACATTCAATTTGCAAATGAAATGGGGATACATTAGGAGAATCCTTGATGGAGAAGTTTTAGGAGTGCTTGTCGACAGCAGGCTTAGCAACAGTGCCAAAAGTCATGCAGTAGCTGCAAAGGCAAACAAGATTTATCTCGCATTAAACAGAGAATGGATGGAAGGGAAGTAAACATAATTATGCACCTTTAGGAAGCATTAGTAAGACCACACCTTGAATATGGAGTACAGTTTTGGGCACCACCCCATAGACAATACATAATGGAACTAGAGAAAGTGCAGAGAAGAGCCACCACATTAATAAACGGGATGGATAATCTGATTTATGAGGAGAGGCTAGCTAAATTAAGATTTGTTTACATTAGAAAAGAGGTGAATAAGAGGGGATATGATAACCAGTGTTCAACAAACCTATACATTTGCACGCCCCGGGCGAGTGGATTTAACATCGTGGCGAGCTCCTATTGGCCCAAGCAGCACACGTGTGGTACTAGCTGGCGAGTAGATTTTTTTTGTTCGGTGAGTAGATTTTTTGGTGATTTGTCGACCACTGATGATAACTATATACAAATATATTCAGTGACAATACAAGGAGCTTTCAAAATAATTATTCATCCCACGGGCAGTACAAAGAACTCGGGGTCATCATAGGGTTGGAGGAAAGGAGATTTCACTAGCAACAAAGGAAAGGGTTCTTTACAGTAAGGGCAGTTAAAATGTGGAATTCATTACCCATGGAGACTGTGATGGCAGATACAATATATATCTTCAAAAAAAGGTTGGACATCTTTTTAGAAAGGAAAGATATACAAGGATATACCAAATAAGTATACATGGGAAGGAAGTAATTGGATTGGCAATATTTGGAGTCGGTAAGAAATTTATTTTCCCCTTATGAGGTATCATTAGATGATATTTCACTGTGTTTTTTTGTTTGCCTTCCTCTGGATAAAAATACAAAACATACAAATATAGGATAAAGTATAAATATAGGATAAAGTATCTGTCGTCTAAATGTAGCATAGGTTGACCTTGATGAACATGTCTTTTTGCAACCTCATCTACTATGTAACTATGTAACTAATATTAATGTAATATCACGTCGGTTGTATTTGATACCAAATCAAAAGCTAGAGTGTTAATTCTTAGAACAAAATTGATTTTTAAATTGACCACTGACTTGCTCCTTATTTCAGTCTGTCAGTGCTCTTCTAGTTTAATAGCAGCAATTAGTCATTTAGATACTTGCTGAAAATGTCTCAGTAAAGAGATACAACTACAACCTTAATGACTTAATAATTGACAGACCTACAGTATAATATAGTCAGTCAGTGTTTTTGTGGCAGCCGATCCTGATTGATCTATTTTCCATATAACAAAAACACTGGATGGCGCTCATGATGGAAGCTATAAAAAAGAAAAAATCTACATAGTGCAATAGTGCTATATACAGTGAAAAAAAGTATATAATAAGGGAGCTCCAAAATTCTTACTCACAATTGAGTAGAAATATAAGAGCAATAATCCAGCCAGTGATAGCAGTTCCTGGATGGTGTATGGTAGTAGGATCAGCAGTCTCAGACAGAGAGAAACAAAACCATAGTGCAGGTCATACAAAATATTTATAGAACATAGAAAACTCACACATGGAGTCTTAAAATAAAGAGATAGGTTATGGGCAGGATAGGTATATACTGTGGTTATCAGGTAAGTCACGATCTCACCGCTCCACCGCTATGCCGCCCACGCCATCAGTCTCTTTCGCATCCGTCTAGTTCCTGCCGTCACATCCGGTCGCAAGAACTTCAACCGCCGTAGACGTCAGGGAATACCTTGGTTCCCTGTGGAACCACCCGAGGGCTCCAGACCCCTGTGGGAACCAACTGAGAGCCCCAGACACTTGTGGGGATGACCCAGGGACCTTCAGACACTCGCGGGCACACCCGAGGACCCCATTGTGGCCCACGGTGACCCGCGGGGACCACCTGGAGGCCCACGGCGCCTAGCAGGGACCACCCGAAGACCCCAGACACCTGTGTGTACACCCCTCTGGTGCACTGTGGGGCCTGTGGACACCCGTCGGGACCACCAGGGACTACCGTAGGCCTGGGGTATTAAGCCTGTATGTAAAATAATAAATCATGTTTTTATGGGGAGCACAGGGGGTGGGTGAGTTATGTATTAATGTTTATTAAATTTGGTAATGTTTATTGTGGGGCCTAGGAGGTGGAAGTGGGGCTGTTCTGTGTATTGTTTTTATTGTGGGTAGCGGGGGTGGGGGAAGGGGGTGGTTAGGCCTCCTGGGTGGGTAGTGGGGGAGGGTGGTTAGGCCTCCCGAGTGAGTAGTGGGGGAGGGTGGGTTAACCCTTTAATTACTATAGCGGTTACTAACCGCTAAGGTAATTAAGGGGTTAGCGGACATTATATTGTCGCTTTTTATTCTTGAGTATTTTTTGCAGCAACGAAGGGCAGGGACTGGGTGAGGATGAGGATGGCCTTCATCGTGGCAGCCTGGCAGGGGTGAATGCTAGATGTATTTATTTTATTTATTGTGATTAATGTATTTTAAATGGCAAATGTACTATTATCCATATGTGGATAATAGTAATTTTGCCAATTACTGTACTGTATGTGTTAGGGGGATAGGGGGGGGTGTATTTTTTTTTACAAGTATTGTTTTTTTGGGGGGCACACCATTGTTACCGCAGGCCCGTGGAGACCCCCGGACACCCGCTGGGTCCCCCGAACTCCACGGGGATCACCCCCGCGGGCCTGTTGTATGGATGGTGTGCCTGCAAAAATGTAAATAAAGAAACTTTTCTAAGTCCTGCTCCTTTTGCGTCTGCTTTAGCTGGTGTGTTTTTCCGGCGCGTTTTTAAAGCACGATTCACTTAGCGCTGCTTAGTGAATCCCAAGTACTGGCAAAAATCGGTGTGTTTGCCAGATCGGGCGCATTTTGCGAAATGATTACCACACTTCTTTTTATTATAAATCTAAACTACTGCTCCAATTACAAAAGTCAATGGGATCTGCTTCAGCATTTCCATTCTTAGAACCTAGTAGTGAACTGTTGAGAAAAGCAGTGCAGAGCCAGGAGAAAGGGTCCAGAAAAAAACTTTACTTTATTAGAACATGGTGAAAAAATAGGAGGTACGCAGCTCTCCTACGCGTTTCGTATGGTAAGTACTTTATCAAGGAGTAAAGATGTCACCTTTCCTAAGCACTTTTATACTATGTCACCTTTCCTAAGCACTTTTATACTATGAAGCTCAGCTGTATTTTCACGGCAAGCACGTAGTGACATCATGGCGTGCGCACGCACCCCGTGTGCATGCGAGCACCCTCTGACATCACACGTCCCGCACGTCAACCTAACTGGGTTCCAAGTTAATAAAAAGTATGTAAAGCATCCTCCCTTACCGTACACTGCACCACTGTCAGTCTTGGCATCCAGCACAGTGCTAAAGCAGCACAAGCGAGCCCATGTAGATGCCTGCGCATGCACCGACACATAACCTCCGTGGAACAACCCACACAACCGGCATGGAACGGCATATGACAGGGCAAGAGAACAAACATAATACAAAAATTAAAACAATTAGACTAGCAATACTGCTATAAAAGTTTAAACTTTCTTTTCGGGAAAATATAAGTTGAGTTACACAGACATAAGCTGTGAAACTGACAAAAGATATTTCCTATCTATTATACATGGTCATTCCCCTTTTCACAATACTAGGTCTATAAAAAAACCTCAAATGATTATTATATACCTTACGTTGATTCATATAAACTCCTAACAGATGCCATTCTTTTCTTGTGTGACTATAAAGAAAGAAAAATACCAGATCCAAAGGGGAGCAAAAAGAAACTAATCCATTTTGAAAATAAAATAGAACCATTAGTAACAATTATTTGTTTTCATTGTCTAAGTATATGAATACACATTGTAAGGATCCGCGCTGCGGGTATACCCGCTGCCAGCGCCTCCTTACCTCTCTTACATGCCGCCCAGGCTCCCCGGCGGCGTACCTCGCTCCTTGCGACTCTCTCCCGATGACATGGCGCACACTCCACACGCTTCCCTGTCTCTTCCCCGTCAGGTCCGCCCTCCAGGCCCTTCTCTCCCATCAGGCTCTTCTCTGGGCCGCTCCTCCGCTCCTCCCCTTGCTGTGACAGGCCCCAGCTACCCAGACACCTTTCCCCTCTCAGGTCCTCCCCCGGGCAGCTCCTCCGCTCCTCCCCCTGCTCCGATAGGCCCCAGCTTCCCAAACACTTCCCTCCTATCAGGTCCTTCCTCTGACCACTCCTCCGTTCTTCCCCTTCCTCTGATAGGTCCCAACCCCCTATTTAGTCTCCCCTCACCATTACCTCCTTGCTCTGCATAGCTTCTGTACCTTGGTGCTGTCTGCTGTTGCCTGGCCCCTTTTGTCTTTCAGTCCCTGTTCCTGTCCCTGGATATACTGCTGACCTCCCTGGATATTGACCTTTGGCTTTGGACTTCGTTTATGCTGCTGTCTGGTACCCTTGTACTTGGCGTTGGACTCTTTACCTTGCAGACTTCTATATCCCTTGGACACGGCTTACGGACAATCTACTTTGCTGCTCTCTCCACTCCATGACCCAGGCTTACAGACACTCAACTACGCTGCTCTCTCCATTCCACGATCATTGGCTTACATACAATACCTACCACCGCTGGAGTTGGCAAGTACGGTACTCTTTCTATTGTTGTTACCCGGACCATCTACGCTACTTCCACACTTCGGCCGTGCCCCCGTTTACTGTTAGGTGTGTGGTATTATCCCTTTCCACCTCAGTCCCGGGGTCTCGTCTGGCTTGTGGGCAGGCCGAGCGTTACACACATAAGTGTTTTGAACGGATACTTTAAAGATCAATAGAATCACTAGTAGCCACTATTTGTTTTCATTGGCTAGATATCTTCAAACATATTAGTGTTTTGAAAGGATATATAATGTGTCAGATACCATATTAATTATAAAATAACCCTAAACAATTTTAAATCTAAGGAGTAGGGCATCCTAAATCAATAATCAAACCAAGAAGTGTCTTACAGTAGATTCCAATCCACATTAATACCTTCTGGAAGCCGAGTTCTTAAGGTGTAAATCCAAAAGGATTCCTTAGGTCCAGTAGATTAATTTTATTACCCCCCCCCCTCTCATTCATAGAAACAATTTCAATACCCATAAATGAAAAGTTTTTGATGCCACCCTGTTTACATTCAGAAAAATGCTTTGAGACTGGATGTGACAAGTCATTCCTCTTGATAAGTCTCAAATGTTCCATTATTCTTACTTTTAAACTTCTCGTCGTTCTCTCAACGCATCTCTTCCCACATCCACATGTCAGTAAATAAATAACATAATCACTGTTACAGTTAATAAAATGATTAACAATAAACCTCTTGTGGGGGATGTGGAAAAGAAACATGTCGGTGGCTTCATAAAGGAGCAGGCCACTTTATTCAATCCTTCAGGGGATATCTGTCATTGATTGATAATCCAAGGCATCAGGACTGTATATCTATCTATATATATATTATCTATATCTGGGGAAAGGTGGGATTGCAGACCTGCCTAATACATGCAGATGAGCATACAGCTATATTTGCATATATATATATATAGATATATATATATATATACACATATATATATAATATTATTCACCAAGCCCACATTGGATATCTCTGGTTATAATCCATGTCTTTTTGTGATCTGGTTGCTAGAGCACTCATATAACCCCTTTTTTCCCATTCTTAGAACCTAATTGGAGCATTCACTTTTTTCAATTCTGTCTTGAGAGCAACTGTATTGTGTTGTCGAATCAAGCACAGCGATGGTAAGGTGCCCTGTGATAGTGGCACTACAGCAAAATGTATGCACTTTATATTTATACATAAAATATGAAAAATTATATTATCTTACTTGTGATGCAATGCTACAGTAAGAGTCGTATTGTATATGCTCTTTAGCTGATAAAAGCCCTTATGGCTACTTTGGATTATTTTTAATTACTCCCTCAATTTTAAATATAATTGAAAACAGACGAATTTGATGCAGTGATTTAAGAGTTCACAAATGCAAAATGAGTGAGTATATAGTCGATTGAGATGATTACCTGCAGCATGGGTGGCTTTAGGGTTCTTGGGGCCCCAGGCAAGAGAGTCATTGGGGGCCCCTTAGAGATTTGAATTTCTGATTTAAGTTTCACTTTACCCTGTCGATAAAGCGACAATGAAAGTACCAACTGAATTTGCCCCTCCCCGCCTGCTTATAGTGTGAAGCCCTGGGCAGTTGCCCCAGTTTGCTCTTCCCTAAGGGCACTATTGGCTGCAGTCATACTGTATAGTAGAAGTACATGGCAGAAATCTATGCAGGTTGCAGAAAATGGTCTTGATTGAGTAATGTTACAAATGTTATTTGATATTAGACTTTTAGTTTTTACTGATGGCTTCAAGCAAGTGGATAGAAACGTTAAATACATGTGGTGTGGAGATCTAAGCAAGTTTTCTGATGTACTTCATGGGTTGTGACAATAAGATGACAAAAGTTCTCTTTGTGTCACTACTTTGATTTTAGAAAAAGTGTTTTTGTTTCATTGGTAAGTGCAATAATAAAGCAGAGAAGAAACAGTTTGTGGACGATGTTTATTACACTGTGTAAATCATGCATAACTGAGAATGAACAAATGCAGTGATAGCTGGACAGTACACACAGTCTGAATAGCAGTGCACACATTTAATGCATACAGATACACAAATTACAAATCTACTTTTGATTGCCTATTTTTAAAGTGACCTTTTAACATGCTATATAGTTGACATAAATGCTGGTTCAGAATACATCTTCATTTTCCATGCTGCATGAATGATGCAGTTTACATTGGGAACAATGGATTTTCAGTTGCTCAGTTGCATACTTAAAACACCAGTACTGTTCGGATACTAAAAAAGAAAACAAAGAATACAAATGTTTTAAATTTAGTTTCCTCTTTTTTCACCCTAAATATGACTTTTCTGTAGTATTAGCGATACTGTAACATTATCTACATCACCCCCCACAAAACTCTCTAGTTTTTGAAGTTGTCTTTTCACCATGTGAGTTCAGATTTATTTAATGGTTGTAGGACATGAATGGGCCTCTACATTTTCTGAGATCTTGTTTGCACCATTTAGTACTGTAATTGTGGGCTATGGTGCCGTCTGTGTTCCCTGTAACAGTGTTCCCTGTAACAGTGTTCCCTTTCCCTATGCCTCCCAATGTTTGCTAGTGGCATATTCAATACACCCTTATACGTTTTAGTGGCAAGCTCTGTTTCTGTTTGAGGGACAATAACCAAGGCTGCGATAATACCGCCGAACTGTGGGGCGCGCGCATCTGCGATGTCACATTAGCGACATTGCAGAGAGACATGTGCACAAGCGCATGCTACTGCGTGCGGCTGCAGGCTGAAATCTGTTTTTTGATTGGACGGCCGTGTCCCGTGACGCGGCCTTCGCAACCAGAAAACAAATTTGCAAAACGCTTCCACTGTCGCCCGTATTGCAGTAGCAAGCGGCACAACAGTCGTGTTTGGTATAAGCGCTTTCCGAGCATGTATAATTTTTGTTTTGGTGGTGCGCTGAGCCACTACATGCGGCGCTGCATGCGTTTTTATGTATAATCACGGCCTTAGACAACTCAGGAGTAGGAAGTTACAGATTTGTCTGATCACAAATATTCTGTGAGTGGCAGAGCTCCACTAAAAACCTTAAAGAACAAGCAAGTGTATCCAATTATTCTACACCTCACATTCACAAGCCTGAACTCCGTTTTTATTACTCAACTGTATAACTGCTAACGTTTTAGAAATATTATTGAGTTGAGAGTTCAAAACAATTATCACAAAAGAGACTATGATTTAACGACTGCAATCAATTAAGATCGGCCTCTTCTTTACTTCACCTGCACACACATACGCTAGTTGCTTAGAATCAGTACCAAGTCATCATAATAAAATAACATTGCAGTGAGTCAGTAAATTAACTTATCAGCTGAACGTTATCCAAAAAGTTATAAAATGAGTTGGGAACTGCTACCAACTTAAAAGTCTGGTCATTTTTTTATGTGACTAAATAATACTACTAAATATTACTTATATATATATATAAATACAGTTTACATATCATTTTCTTACTACACACCAGTATCTTCATACGGTGTGTTTTGTAAAAATAAGGTCTAAAAAAAAAAAGTATAACTAAAAAGAATGCACTCACCTCTTCCCGTCACGCATGAGGTCAAAAGCCTCATTGATTTTGTCAAATGGCAGAGTGAAGGTCACTAATGCATCCAGATTGAATTTCTTTGCCATGTAGTCAGATACCAGCTTGGGAACATTGTCCACACTCTTCCAGCCTGGGAAGAAGAACACACAGATGCATACATATTTATTTTACAATGTGAGTTATTTTTCAGAGTAATTTTAAGTTATTGTGATCCCGAATTATTCTAGGCTAGTAAGGAGAATTTCTTCCCCAGTACACAATCACGGAAATATCTATTTACAGGAGCTTATCCTCCTACTCAGTTATATTTAAATACCCATTTTGTTACAGGATGGGAACCGGCGGTCTCCTTGAGCCAAACACCACTATTTTCAGCTTTGGGGTTCCCCAGTTCCCCCAAGATACCTACCAGAGAAATTACTGAGTTTAAATCTCCCTCAGGGGAAGAAAATGACTGCCAAATCTCAGGCTAATAGGAAGCTGCAAAAGTATTGTTTGTGTCTTCAAATTGGATGGCCATTTAAATCCCCTTTAAAACCGCGACGTAATACCAGATAAATAACTTAATCAGCGGTAACAGCAATACTTTAAACCAGAAGAAATGACCATGATTAGTTTTTAGTATGCGTATATATATATTGTTTATACTGAACATCCAAATATATTAGTTCCCAAAAAAATCCTACAAAATCAACATTCCACAACGTTCCTGTTCCCTGTAAAGTGACCATAGTATGATATACATACATAACATACATACATACATACAGTACATGTCATATAGAGATAGCATCTCACCTCCAAAGAAAGTGGCTTTCAAGGTGCGCCCCATTATCAATTGGAATGGAGCAACAGGCACTCCTTGGTCTCCCAGTGCCACTCCAACGATTGCACATGTGCCCCAGCCTACTGTGGTGCACTCCAGAGCAGCTTTCTAGAAAAGGAAAATGACACAAGTTAATAGCATATTTATACATAAGAACATTTACCCCTCCTCTATACTGACACATATCTGGGTCTCTATCTAGATTTGCCTTCTATCCTCAAGCTGAAATAGACCTACAGAATCAGAAGGTAATGGAACACAGGAACGGAAAGCAGAAGCTGAGGTCTAGGTGATATGCCGAGAAGCCCACAAAGAGTTTTGTCATGACCAGAGGTCTTTTGTATGGACAGAAAAGGTGCTAGAATGCTAAGCGCAAACAAATAAGTGGATTTGTAATAAAAAAAACATGTCTGTCAGTATCCCAACAGAATTTTATAATCATTTGATGGTGTTTAAAAAAAACGAAAGAAAAAAAGAAACATTCTGAATCTCATTTCCGGTAAATTCTCCCCCACAATAAGTCATTGTTCTGTCTACTGATCCATGGGGTAAATGGGAAATGTTGTAGAAAAATATGTAAAACTAGTAAAAATAAAGAATGAAATAAAATGAATCTCCTAAAATAGATTTTATAAATCTCAGAAGCATGGTACGTTGTGAAACAGGTAGTCTATGTATTAACAGCACCTCAATAGAGGTAAATCACTACTAGATGAAGGCTGGAGATATTTCAGCCACAAGGCAGCAGAATTAACACACAACGGTGGTTAACACCACTAGTAGAAATGAACAATGGTTAATACTGCCACTAATGTCAAAGAAAAGGACAGACCTGACAAGCACCTAAAGTCAAATAACCACAGAATCTGATAAGAACCAAAAGTATAGTAACGAGTTACTGAGACCAAACAGCAGCAGTTCAGGGAGTGCACGTTCAGACACCCTGCATTATGACTGTGTATTTTTGTCATATTGTATGTAGCATTGAGCATTTCTTTCTTTTGTTGTAGACATTTGGCCATGCTCAGTAGCTCTCCTTTTGGCATATATATATAGTGTTCGACAAATGCACCTCCCCGAACGCCCGGGGCGAGTGCATTTAACCCCCTGGCGAGTGCATTTAACCCCGTCGAATGCCGCTGCTGTGCTGCGGCTCATTTCAGAATGTCGGGACGCGATCAAGCGGGTCACCTAGCAACGCGGGACGCCGGAAGAATAGCCCAGCCGCAGACATCCCTTGGAGGCACTGCAGTGACGCCACGCCACTCACCAACGCAGGCGCATACAGCCACGCACTCCCGCACTAAGGATCTCCTAGCAACTGCCGGGACCAGAGGGGAGAGAGGCCTGGAGATTGTGGCTTTGGCTGGATGTGTCTGCGGAGCAGCGCTGTGTGGCTGGAGGAAGTTGCTGCTGCCTCCGTGTGTATTGTGGGCGAGGCGGACTGAGGGAGCTCTCCAGGCTGGATTCCCTCACTGTCATGGCAGGTAAGAGGGGGGGGAGAGAGAGAGATGCAGCATACCACTCCAGTGAGCCGGCTTCAGCCTTAAGAGCAGCCGTGCATGCGGTCACTTCTATATTTCATCTCCTGTCGGCACCGCTGACAACAGGGAGAGAGAGGAATTTGAGAGGGCGGACACTCGCTCTCGCAGAGGGAAGGGGGTGTCTGTGTCTGTGTTTGTGTGTGTGTGTGTGTAAGTGGGGGAGTGTGTGTGTAAGTGGGAGAGTGTGTGTGTGTAAGTAAGAGAGTGTCACCCACCCTGTCTCCCTCTCACCCTGTCACCCTCTGTCTCACCCTGTCACTCCCTGTCACCTCTGTCTCACCCCGTCACCCTCTGTCTCACCCTGTCACCCTCCGTCACTCTCCGTGTCTCCCTGTCTCACACACTCTCTGTGTCTCACACACATATTCTCTGTGTCTCTCGCACACACACACACACACACACACACACACTCTCTGTGTCTCACACGCACACTCTCTCTGTGTCTAGGGTGGGGCTAGGTGGCGAGTAGATTTTTTTTGTTTGGCGAGTAGATGATTTTGGGTGATTTGTCGACCACTGTATATATATAGCTTTGTATTTAAATGTATTTGATTATTTTCCAATCTTTTTAAAAGGATTTAACAAAAAGAATAATTGAACTTGAATTTGACAATGGAGATACAGTGGTTAATGTACTTTATTAAATGTAAAATACTGTAAATATAATTAAACAAATATCTCCACTATACAGTATATTGATGCATTAATTGATCTAATGGTGTTATATCATAAATATGATACGGCAGGCTATTTATTATTACAATTTATTAAAAACTACAATGTTTAAAGGCATGGTCAATGGTTGCTAGATTGGTAGAAATATGGAGTAATTATTTTTACCTTGTAGCACAGTTTAAAAAAAAAAAAAAAAAAAAACATATTACCTGATGGATGGTGAATACAGTATATTAAAGATGTAGTTCTGCCTACTTGTTTCTTTTTTTTTTTTTTTTTTTTTTGCATGTGCATGGGAAGCAGCATGTCCACAGAGCTGAACATGTTAATTTCAGCTCAGAGGACCCACTGGCTCTTGAGATACTTACCTCTGAAGGTGCCCTGGCTATAATCCTCTGCTGGGAAAACATAATGAAGGTTTAAATCTCCCACAGCACACGGGCCAATAGGAAGCAGACATGTCATCTGTTGCAGCTTCCTTTTAGCCCGCATGCCATGGGAGATTTAAGAACCAGGCACTAAACGGCAGCACCTACAGAGGTATCTCGAGAAGCAGGGGGTCCCTGGAGCAGAAATATGTTCTGCCCCCGTCCCCTCTCCCTACACCTGTATCATATCCATAAACAAATTGAGACTGATTGATGGAATGCTGTTTAACCAGTAATAAAATGAATTGTAATCATATTTAGTAAAACTACCTACCATGACCTCAATAATTCCAATGCACTCAATGGAGAAATCCACACCACCATCAGTCATTTCAGCTATGACCTGCTGAATAGGCTTCTTGTGGTCTGTAGGGCTGATGCAGTCAGTGGCTCCTAACTCCATAGCTTTCTTGAATTTGTCTTTGTTGATATCAATGCCAATGATCCGAGTTGCTCCTGCTGCCTTGCATCCCATGACAGCCGATAGTCCAACTCCTCCTAATCCAAAGACGGCACAGGTAGAGCCAGGTTCAACCTGGTGGTAAGAGAGAGCAAAATACTGTACCAATGCCAATAGTACCACGTACAGTCAGTCAATAAGGAAGATATGTATGGCTATCGGATTTTAAGGTAGAGCTGGTGTAGAGCCAACTGCCTATACTAGAAAAGCTCCTGAAGGTGTCTCCACTCAAAGGCTCCATTATGAAGATCTTTTACGATAGGGGCTGACATCAAACAAAATCATTTTTGACACCTTTTACCTGCAGTACGTCCAATTTTAAGGGTACTTATAAGGGGGAAAGTGGTCATGGACAGCAGACATACACAGTGCTGACCCTGCCTAATACATGGCTGAGTAATCCCTAAAGAAAAGGGTGAAGAAGCCTATGCTCAGGGAAGCTCTTGGATGTTTACATGGACATACTAAACCCTTTATTATATTTAGTCAAAGAAGCTGGTATCCTGAGAGAGCTTTGATGCCTTGTGAGAGATGAAAGGAATGAGAGCCATAGATGGAAAGGAAGAAATAGCTATGCAACGTTTATTAGAGTTTTACACTGGATGCCTGTGATTTAGTCTTTCTTTATCTAAATATATACTGCACAGGCCAAGCTCAGTTGTTTGAACATAGACTACAGTATGTATCAAGCAGTTAATCTGGACCCTGTTCTATGTCAATATTTTACCTTGGCTGTGTTGATAGCAGCACCATAGCCAGTGGAGAATCCACAGCCAATGAGACAGACTTTATCCAGGGGGGCCGCATCATCAATCTTAGCAACAGAGATGTCAGCTGCAACGGTGTATTCAGAAAAGGTGCTGGTGCCCATGAAGTGGTATATCGGCTTCCCCTTGCAAGTGAACCTGCTGGTGTTGTCAGCCATCAGGTCTTGATCAGAAATGGCTGTCTTAATTTTGCTAATTAAAGAGAAGATACATATTTAAAGTCCAATTTTTTTTATCATGGGAAAATGTAAAGGAACACTATTTATGAATATAGATCAAAGAATGTATCTCTTCCCTAAAAAAAATGTTCAGCCTAATCTGATTGAAGGAAGGCATTGGCAAGTCGCTTTACCTCCCTTTGCCTTAGCACCAAAATTAGTTTGCATGCTTAACAGTATGTCTCATTGTGCCTACAAAATCCTATGTACTGTGTACATTGACAGCACATTGTAAGAAAAAAACATAGTATTACATGCAAAATACAGGAGACTGCGTTTGTTTAACATCATTGATAGGATTCTGAGAATTTGTACTAATGGATAAGTCATATTGTCATGCAATATTATCTTTGGTAAAATGTGCACTCCCCAAAAAAGTGTTTTTTTTAGGACAACACAGAACATTGAAGTGCTCTAAATATAAAATATAAGTATAAAAATATACAACATCCTGTTCATGTTTTTCTTTTTAATCAGCATTACAAATGCCAAAATAAGTATGTATCACCCAAGCTTCATCCCATGGACTTCTACGGGGAAAATAGCACCTATCTTTCTGTCAACAGTCTATGACATTGGAGGTTGATCTCTGTATTGTAACGTCATTAACATAAGATAAAAATATAATCTTAAAAAGCACAAGGAACTCCGTTAGATGACTACATTAGCAATCAAAAATGAAGTACTGTTTATTTACCATACGGTTCATTTACCACTTTAGATCGGACACAGTGTACTACACAATGAGCACTGACAGCTCTGAAAAGCGATGTGACCTGTGTGCATTATAGCAGATAAGTGTCAAGATTTGTAAAATGTTGTGGTGATGGTGAACTACTGTATGATCTCACCTTATGTTGAGGCTTCAGACCCTTTCTTTGTTTGTTTTGCAATGGTGTGTTTTTAGTTAGTTGTATTATAATTAGTAATGGATGTAATGTCTAACATTTTTTAAATACCAACAGGGAACTTTTCGTTTCACGTAAAATGTTTAAGAAAAATACACCATTTGCTTTTACTTTTTCATCCAGCTCTTGCATTTGACTATTCTACGGGTCAGTGCTGAGAATGTATTTTTTAAAGGGTAAAAATAGGACAAAAACTGAGAGTTTCTGAATAGTTTGTACTTTACCATAAAAAATCGACATGAAGTAAAAGGTGACACATTGTGTACCCATTTGCATGCCATTACCCAGAATCCATGGCTGCAGTCGAAGCACTGTATGCTAAGAGATAATGGGGAAAACCAGGGTTGCAGACCTGTCTGAGACATCTGAATGTGCTCACAAGTGAGATTTTTATTGGCTGTACGCTGTACAGTGGAGGATTTCTGTCACTGTTTCACCCACCATAACTTATGGTATATAATGTATACTTTACCATGTAGTTTATGGGGGTAAAGGCATGCGAAAGCTTAGTTACACTAGCACCCTTTTATAAATCTGGGCCTAAGGATGCAATTTGTACTGCAGCCACTATGTGCTCCCAGGCACCTTTAGCCAAATAAGAAGCATTATTATTGACTTTGTTTTGGTTGATGGTCATCCTTTTGATTCTTCCAATTTTGTAAAATTAATAAGTATTTTAAATAACCACACAAGTTTACAATGTAACGCAAATAACTTTGAAATGTGGAAGTAGTATTACTAGACTAATGCTAATAAATATGAATAAAGTAGCAGTTCACATCAGACTCATAAAATGGGAAGAGCAACACAATTGACTTTGTTAAATGTTTGAGTCTCTTTTAAGTTACATAGTAGATGAGGTTGAAAAAAAAACATACAGTATGCCCATCAAGTTCAACCTATGCTAAATTTAGATGGTAGGCAAACAAAAACCCTAGTGAAATATCATCTAATGATATCTCATAAGGGGAAAAATAAATTCCTTCCTGACTCCAAATATTGGCAATCAAATTTCTCCCCGGATCAACATCCTTCCCATGTTTACTTATTTGGTATATCCCTGTATACATTTCCTTTCTAAAAAGATGTCCAACCTTCTTTTGAAGATATCTATTGTATCTTCTATCACAGTCTCCATGGGTAATGAATTACACATTTTAACTGCACTTACTGTAAATAACCTTTTCCTTTATTTGTTATTGAAATCTCCTTTCCTCCAACCTTAAGGTATGACCCTGTGTCAATTCTTCTGCCCTAGGACAGCTCCTTGAATTGTCTCCGAATATTTTTGTATATAGTTATCATATCCCCTCTTAGTCACCTCTTTTCTAATGTAAACAAATCTAAATTAGCTAGCCTCTCTCCTCATTCAGTAAATCAGATTTTCCATCCCCTTTATTAATTTGGTGGCTCTTCTCTGCCCCTTTTCTAGTTTCATAATGTCTCTTTTATGGAGTGGTGCCCGAAACTGTACTCCATATTGAAAGTGTGGTCTTACTAGTGCTTTATAGAGGGACATCATTTTGTTTACAGTAGTTCCCTTCCATCCATTATCTGTTTAATGCAAGATAAGATCTTATTTACCTTTGCAGCTACTGCATGACATTGGGCACTATTGCTAAGCCTGCTTTCTACAAGCACTCCTAAATCATTCTCTATCAAGAATTCTCCTATTTTTTTCCTTTTTAATTTGTAAGTTGCCTGTTTATTCTTGTTTCCCAAATGCATAACTTTATTATCTGTATTATACCGCCCCAAATTTCTAGTCTATCCATGTCCTTCTAGAGAGAAATTACATCCTGCTCTGATTCTACTAACTTACAAAATTTAGATGCCTTAAACAAGATAGTATGTTCATACCTAATCTTTTGACATAGGTTGGTCTTGGGACTCAAACAGAACTTGCATTCACCACATTGTGGAATATAGAGAGGAATAACTTTGTCACCTACAGTAGAAGACAAAATCTGCATGTTAGTCATGTTTTGTATGAAGCATACTGTACTACACCTTTGGTGTATCTGAGTCCATATTGACATTAGGACTATGCATGACATGAAACCAAGGTAGTTTACTAAATGCTGATATGCCTCTTCAAATGTATTCTGAAAACAATGTGCAGTATATTTCAATCTGATCCCAAACCGTCACTAAATCAGACAACTGCATCTTTATAAAGTGACGTACATCTTCACTTTAACCAGTCAAAACACTGCGTCAAATTTATTTCCTCCGCTAGTACCCAGTTTTATAAGTTACTGTAGCTCTCCCTACATAATTCTGAATCAAGTGCAAAGCAGGATCCTTCTTCACAAACTACAGTAAGTGTTTGATATTGGCAAATACTGTGAGAAAAGAATATTTTTGAAAAGCTTAAATCACTGGAGGAACCCACTTTTCCACCCCAAAGATACCAATCTCTTGGTTGGCATTAATTACTTTTGCGCAGGCTTTTTTTTGAATGGGCTAACACTGGGATCCTAGACTGTCTCACATATTAATCAACCAAGCTTAGTTTTACTTTTAAGGCTGCGATTTACCAATTAATGTAGTATCATTGGTGAGCAAGTAGATTGGCCTTGATGTAACATGCTTTTTCTGCTGCCCATGCTAAGGGTTCTCAGACAACATCTGAAACATAGCATAACTACATACAGTATCTAGTGCACTATACTAGTAACGCAGCATTTTAGGATACATACTGTATTATCATCAATCAAAGCAGTTCTACTGATTCAGTAATTCAATAAAGACGAGAAAGTCACTTATAGCATACTGTTAGTCATTGTTAAAAACACTGTTTTTATACCTGGTTTAACTTTAGTAACTCCTGGTCCAACACTCTCCACAATACCAGCTCCTTCATGGCCAAGGATCACCGGAAAAAGGCCTTCTGTAAAATGAGTGCTTACAGCATGGGCATCTGTACGACAGACTCCTGTGGCAACAATCTAAAAACAAATAGCATGTCAAGTATTAGAAAACACTTCAAAGGAGTAAATATGCTGTAATTCAGGGTAGCACAGAGTGGTATAAACTGAAGCACACAACATGAGAATACTGTACGTACTGTATTTACTATACAATTGATGGAGTAAATTCGAAGAAGATTTCAGGTGTCAGAACCTTTTGAATTGGAAGCAGAATGTAATACTTAAATAAACAAATTATATATAATCATACCAACCACACAACTGTGCTCACTGTAGTTTTACATTTGACATACAGTTCTTGTCACTGATTTCCCAAGCCAGGTTCATCCTTGGTATGGGAGGTAGGCCAGTGATTTTCTTGAGCAACTTATAAAAAAGTGCTTGCAGTACATTCAATTGACCTACCCTGTGATTTAACAACGCTACACTTATAGGCAGGGATTTTTTATTCAGGAAGAACGAGGTGGAACGCAGTTCCCGTACTTTTTTTCATCGACCACATGGTATATGGTTTCATTCCCACCTATCAGGAAGATCCCAACATGTGTCCATCTCAGGCTCTAACTCCAACCCCCTGGATATCACCTGTGGTGTCCCGCAAGGCTCTGTTCTGGGGCCCCTACTCTTCTCAGTGTTCATTAATGATCTTCCCACAGCTTGTAAGGAAGCCTCAATACACATGTATGCAGATGACACAATCCTATATGCACACAGCCATAGCCTCTCTGACCTTCAACACATACAGTACTTCAGTCTGACTTTTTGAGACTCGTAAACTGGATTTCCCAAAACAAACTGTTTTTAAACACTGACAAGACTGTAACAATGGTGTTTGGGACCAAGACTAAATTTTTAAAGCTTCCAGTGACTGAGCTCCTGACTAGAACCAATGCTAACACCACCCTAACCCCTGTCACTAGTTTTAAATACCTGGGCTTATGGTTTGACTCCCACTTAACATTCGGGATGCACATTGATACCCTGACAACCAAGACCTATGCCAAACCAGGGGTACTTTACAGGAACAAATCCTCCCTAAGTCTCCTGGTCAGAAAGCGTATCGCACAGCAGATGCTAATGCCAATTATTGACTATGGAGACATAGTATATGGCTCAGCACCTCAAACCCACCTTGGCAAACTTGACACCCTCTACAATTCAATTTGTCGTTTTGTTTTCCAATGCAACCACAACACACATCACTGCGAAATGCTCAAAGAACTAGATTGGTCATCACTAGAGTCTAGGCGCAAAGTTCACCTTTCATGTCTTACCTTTAAATTCTTCGTGGGCAAGCTACCCAGCTATCTGAACAAGCTCCTCACCCCTACCACATGCAGCACCTATCACCTGAGATCAGACTCCAAAAGACTGTTCATGGTCCCAAGGCTCAACAAAGTATCCGGACGTTTCTCCTTCTCCTACCGTGCACCCCAAAACTGGAACAACCTACCAGAGACTCTCACATCCACCACCAGTTTAAGTTCTTTCAAATCTAAGGCTGTCTCACACTTTAATCTGGTCTGTAACTGTTTCATACGCCCATAATATATATTTTCTTTAACTATGCACGCAATGTCTTGTATATAATGTATACCTTGTTCATTTATGTAACTGTATTTGTAAACATGTATTATTTGTTTTACTCTGTGCCCAGGACATACTTGAAAACGAGAGGTAACTCTCAATGTATTACTTCCTGGTAAAATATTTTATAAACAAATAAATAAATATATTTTAAAACATTATTGTCATAATCTAAATAAAAAAATTAATTGTTATATGTTTTATAAAATTAGAATGTAATCATTATTATTTACAAAAATTATAGATAGATTTTGAAATGTGATTATATGAATATATTATTGTGCACGTTGAAGAATAATTTCCACTCCCGGTCCCATCAGTGTTTCCTCACCTTATTTCTTGAAAAAATACGCTGCTTAAAAGAATAATAATACAATTTTTTGCAACAATTCCCTGCTTTAGAGCTAAAAATCCAATTTTGGTCTCTGAGACTCATGCAAAGAGATGAAGTAACTTCCCTAAAATCATGTACTGTTGCGACCGAGCTGAGTCTAATGCGGCTGCCCCCGCAGTTTAAAAATAGCTGCGGGCGGCACGCGGCTGTCTTCGGCCGAAACCCGGCCGTTTTTCCCGCGCCTCGGGCGCTTTCAATAGTAAGCGCCATTAGCTCCGTTTATAAACGGAGATCAGACCCGCGGCTAGCCCGCTATGCACCCGGCGAACATTAGATTCAGCCCGGCCGCATCAGTAACTTGCTTCAAAAGCAGTGACATCACCACTAGAGATGGGTGAATCTCCCCAAATCCGTTTTCCCAGATTTTCAGCGATGTTACCCTCAAAATCTGTTTAGCGGTGTAAAACCCGCAAACCGTTTTGGGCGGTTTCAATCCACGTGGAGTCATCAAAAACTGCCATTGGATAGAACCTGCGGACGGATTTGTAGAATCCAATCCCCGGATTCAGCAACACGTTGGCGGATTCTTAAGAATGACTGATTCTGCAGATTGGATTCTACAAATCCGTCCACGGTTTGCGGAATCTGTGGAGTGTATTGGTAATAATAATAATAATAATAATAATAACATCCGCAAAAGTGAATCCCCTTTTTTACATTGATCCGCTGAAATCCACGGACCAAAGGAACCAACTGATGCGCGCGGATTCAAATTCGCCAAAAAAAATCATCCATCTCTAATCCCCACTGAGCTACTTCTTCAGACAGTGCAGAAATTATTATTTCTTACCTTTATACGGACTTCATGATCCCTTGGGGGTGCGACTTCCACTTCCTCTATTGAAAAAGGCTTGCCTGCTTCCCAGGCCACTGCCGCCTTGCATTTAATAACCTGCCAAAGAAACACACTGTACTTTAACCTGCTCACTGTAAAACTCCTTGAAGGTTATTATGGAACATGTATATGTAAGACCCTTCCCTCCTCCTCAGAGCGATATACGTGTTATGGGTGGTATGGTGCTACCTGTTAGGCTCACAAGAGGCCTAAGCCTCCGCGCTTGGGGAGCCTGTGGTGGCTGGTGCAGTGCCTCCACCCGTGAGGATCCCTGCGTTGGCGGGATAGCCCCTCACGGGAACGGGTACACCTACTGTACCTACTGTACCTACTGTACCTCCAATAACCACAATCACAAGAAGTATGTACAACCTATTTACTATGTCCCATTGTCTCAACAGTACAGCACACACAGAATACAGTAAACGTCCCCCAAAGTACTCAGGGTGCTCTGGTCACCTGAAACCCAATGTCCGTCCGAACAGTCCCACCCAGATATATGTGAGGGCAACGCTACCCTCCCGGTGTGGTGTTGGTGCACGTGGTGGTACCTTCCTGGCTTACTCAGGTAAACCAGGGGATTTGTAGACAAGCTGCAAACGTGGTCCCACGATGCAGGGGCCTTCAACACAATTCCCTTCCCGTTTTACGTCCGGTAGTATTACGGAATGGATTCCACCAGGCCTGCAGAATCTTCCGCTGTGTCTGTATACTAAGGAGCAAATCCCTTACTATGGGCCGGGCCTACAATACATCCGCTACTGTGTACGGGAAACTACCTGGGGACTTTTGGGAATCGGGTCTGCCTGGTCCAGAGGTCTTGACTAGCTCCCCGGACACTACCGCTGCCTTTGCCGGCTCCGTCAGGATTGCCACGCCGTCTCCAGTCAGTGGAGGTTATCTGAATGACAGGACCTCCTCCTCTTGCAGCGCCAAACTCAAGATGGCCGCTGCTTTACACATAGTCCATATGTATGTGGCTGTGCCAACCACAACATGGTCGACACAGCTCACTAAACCCTCTCACGCGACGGGAGCACTGTCAGGGAGGAGGCAAAGGAGGGTACACTGCTACATACAGTATATAAGGAAACAGATGTCTACAAAGCAGTGCCTTTAAGGAACGAGCACATGCATCATTTTGAAGTGTCATCTAAATACAATCGACATTCTATTTTCTGAATAAACTGTAATAAATAACAAGAATCCACGCTTAAATTTAATGTAAACAAAATAAATTCATTCTGTAGTTTAAGCTCTTGAGATTTTATCATGGTTTAAATACCCCAGCACTGGATATCTAACATTAAAGGTTTAAGAATGACAGTATATATGCCCTGTAAATGAGATCCTTATGTTATTTAATTTTTCCCCCAACATGTTTTGTTAGAGGAATTTGAGTGCTGTTGGAATTACAAAATAAATTGCAAATTCTTTGGCATGTCATGCACACATTTAATAAAAAATGTTGGGTTGCTGGTTGAACTTTCCCTTGCAAATGTTTATATAATGCATAGGTGAAATATTTAAACAGGCTGGTGTTTGTCAAACTCCTTTATGCTGCGCTTGCAGCAACAATAAAATGTGTGGGGTATTATGACATTGGTCAAAGTGCATTAAGCAAGTTTGGAAATAGTGTTAGAATTCAAGGGATTCAAAAACAAGCAAACCAGTGGTGATACTATGGGGACTGTGCACTAAAGTAATATTTGAAAATGTGCACCAATTTTGTAGTATAAACCTTCAGAAAATTGTGTGTTGTATTAAGGTAGTTATGTGACTTCATATATACTGTAGACGCATAGTTCATTGTTTAAAATCAAGTTTGATGCATTGCATCATGTTCAAAGCTGATTGATACCTTTTCAATTAAAATAGAATTGTGTCTATTGTTTATTCATAACAATTATTAGTAAATTTCATTTATAAGTGTAATATTACTTATAATAGCCATGCTGTGAAATATTTTTTTAAATTAACCTATATAATGAAACATCTGTGCTGCGTTATATACATTTTTGGTTCATATGCAGCAGCTTAATTCTGCGTTAACAATAAAAACAGACATTTTAAGATTTATGTCAGGTTTGACTTATTGGACGATTTTGATGCAGGTTCAACTATATTTTTTGGTAGACAGATACAATTTATTTTAGTACATACTATGTACATCTGTGCATCATGCGCATCCCATTTGTTTGCACCAAAATCCATTTTTTTGTGCTCAAGGCGCACATTGTGAACTTTGAGTAGCTACAGTATGCTACTTCTGTGCAAATAGGTACAATTTACTTCCAGTGCTTTATGCATGACCTCTTGTCAACTGGCTGAGGTCAAATTGCTACTGATAAGCTTAAAGCAGCAAATTGTGAAAAATCCTATATGTTTTTTTGAAATAGATAATTTCTGTAGTATTAGATAATGCTGTCTGCAATTTTTTTTAAACTCCTAATGCCTTTTTTAATGATCTTTTAAAACAGGTTCCGATACCTTTTTGAGCTCTGCCTTTTTATAACAAAGTATCACAAGCAGATCTGTTGCTGTGTTCCAAACATCAAATTGTTTATTGCTGTAATAATAATGTTTTACACTTAGTAATATAATGTTACATTTCAGCATTTCACAGACTGCAGCACAAATTTGGAAGACGGCCATTATGTTAGGAACACAATCAGGATTGTCACAAATTTATAACAGGAGCACCCAACGATTGCCAGCTTAGTAATGGATGTAGAATTGTACACTGTCACATGCTTTACATAAAAAAATAAGAAGAAAAAGAATACAAGGGGGAATGTAGACTTGCTGCTTTAAATAGTACTGCTTACTGTACTAAGTGCTAATAGAAAAGTTGGGTTACCAAAGTAGGAAAACCAATTATTTGAGTTGAGTGAAAGAGGAGGGGGGAATCGAGTGAAAGAGGGGGAGGGGAATTGAGTGAAAGGTGAGGGGGAAATTGAGTGAGAGGGTGTATTGAGTGGGAGAGAGGGGGGTTGAGGAGGGGGTGAGAATTATTGAAAGAGGTAGGGGGAGAGAAAGGGGGAAGAATGAGAGAGGAGGGAGTGAGAGGGGAGAGAGGGGGGAGAGTGTGAGAGAGAGTGGGGGTGAGGGGGGGAGCTAGAGAGGGAAGAGAGTTAGAAAGAGGGGGAAGAAAAGAGAGGTGGAAGAGAGGGGTGAGAGGGGGAGTGAGAGAGAGTGTGGAGGGAGAGAGAGAAAGAGGGGGAGAAACGGAACTGTGAGAAGAGGGGGAATAAAGGAGAAGTGTGGAAGGGGGAGGGAAGGAGAGAGAAAGGGGTGAAAGAACGAGGGAATGGTGTCTGAGAGAGGGGGTATATAAAAGAAGGGAGGGGGGACTCGCAGGGCCTCCAACACAGAGAGCTCAGGTGGATACTCTAGTCCTGGACCATGGGAAACCTGTTGACAGGCCTACCTGCTTTATAACAATCAGTTGTTTTGATATATATTAGATATATTTTTCTAATGAATATCTACAATTAGGATTTTATTACCAGAAATTAGGTATGCTTATTACATACTTAATATAACAGTAAGAACTAAGATTTTTTATTTAGTTCCTTACTAAAAAATGTCCCCCCTAACTGTACAGGAGGAGAGAGGGAGAGAGGGAGAGAGGGAGAGAGGGAGAGAGGGAGAGAGGGAGAGAGGGAGAGAGGGAGAGAGGGAGAGAGGGAGAGAGGGAGGGAGGGAGGGAGAGAGTGAGGGAGTGAGGGAGTGAGGGAGGGAGTGAGGGAGAGAGGGAGACCATGATCAAGTGGAGCCTGATATTTTACAACAGGTAGGAACATGGGCAGAGTAGGTGGGCCAAGTGTTCTTATCTGTCATCAACCTCTCTGTTTCTATGTAGTGTTTAGTTCTAACTAATGGGTTTGTGTTTGTGTGATTATTTTAATCCCAACAAGATTGTTTGCATTACTAATTTAACATATAATTTAACATATGATGTTGTGAAGGGAAGTAGTTACAGGTAGTGTAGGTCTCTGCTTTAAAGACTTCATATCTATCACATGTCTATAAATTGCTGGCCTGAGAAGATACAGTAAGTGGCACTCAGGGCTTTACAATGTAAATATATAGTACTATAAAATAAGTGCCCTGGCAATAAATGACTTAAATATGACATGTACATCTGATGATAAACTAGAAGTAGAGATTACATTAGTCAGCTCTTGCAGGTATTGCGTCTATAACGCTGTACTTGAGTTGTCTATGAATATGTTTTCAAATTATACAATTGTTTATAATAGGAATTCTGATATCAAAATACCTAATGTTTGATGTACTTCTATTAATAAGGCCAACCCTGATTATATTCCACATTCTACATACTGTACAAAAACTCTGACACTGATAAACTATCGTTGCCATAAAAATGAAGGTCATTTGTCAAGAAAGGAAAGAATGCAGATTCCAAATTCCATTTAGCCCCTCTTTTAACCTCGATTTGACTAATTAAGTACATATGACACACATTTGTCATGTAAGAGTGACCTTAGTTTCATCTGTAACCCCAACTCAAAGTAAAACTAAGCTTCAGAACCTATATTGTTTTCTATTAAATTGTCTCCATAAATGTCTGTGACTCAGCAGCGTTTTTGATAAAGGACCATACATTCCATAAAGTTCACTTACCCGAGGATTAAAATGCAGTTATAAGACTATGCTTTATTTTTATTAACTGATATCTTAAAAAATGTCTCAAATACTCTCAAACCTCACTCTTATGCGAATTTGACATTCCCTCTCGTGTCCTTATACTGTAGCAGTAGCCTGCTCTGGTAAACAATTTTTTTCATTTCATTTTGTACATACTTTAAGAGACCTGTTCCTGCCCTTTTCAGCACTTTTTTTTCTGTAATGTTTTTGTTAATCTGATGCTTCATTTGGGAAATATGAGGTTAAAATTGATCTCTTCTCAGAACTGAGTGCAGTCTATAGGTTACCACGGTAGCCTCGGACACTATAGATTAAGAACATCATGTTTCTTAACATTACAAAACATGTTTTCTTTAAAAAAAAAAAGAGCAAGACATACTCAGGGCTCAAGATACTAACATAATATGAGTTACACTCATATAGGCTTCTCTGGGGAGGGATAGCTTCTTTAAACCAAACCAGACCACAATTGAATGAGAACTACAGTAAAGGGGGTTATCTTGTAAATGCCTCCTGTCTGCAGGATTGGGGGGATACTGGTGCAGCAAAACACCTCCAGATTAAAATAAATAAATAAATACTTTTAGCTGAATTTTGAAAATGAATTAATACTGTTACAGTATGTTGCAGGTATTTGCACCAGTGTTATGGCAGATATCGCTAAATAACGCCAAAGCATATACAGTATCTGCATCTCTTGCATCGTCCGTGACTCCTGAGTAACCTTGCTTTTTGCCATAAATGTATGAACTCAGAGAGCTACAGATGTAGCAGAGATTATTACCCTTGCTAACGCAAAAAAATAACACGTGAAATAACACTTGAGTAGTTTGCTTAACCATTGTTTTCAATGGCACTACTGGTAAATAACGTGGCAGTGTTAACGCAACCCCCTGCATTAATGAATAGTACAATAGCGTCCGCTACATCTGCAGATTTACTGAATGACGCATTTTTTTTTTTGTGCCAGCGTCGACACACTAAATATTGTTTTTGCATGCAAATGTGCTTGTGCAATTTAGCTGTGAGGGATCAAAGATTCTCTAACGTACAACTGGAGCAATCTTGGTGCAGAACTTCGCACCAACTAAGCCCTTTAAATGGAATTTCTTCAGATGACATATCTGGTGCAGTTTCGTTGCAAAACGGCACATGTGTTGCAGGTTGAGACACCCATCTCTGGGAGATTTACATTTCAAAATGTAACACTTTTGAAACCCTGCTCTTTGCTGCGTATACTGTGTGCATTTTTGTATGCTGTGTGTGTATTTCACATGTTGCTCCTATTTTCCTTCCCCTCTTGCCAGCTGCTAATGATGCTTATTTTCTCTTTGACATTGCTCTCTCACCCTTTTTGCCTTATATGTCCTCCAGTGACTGCCCAGTGACTCCCAGTTGCACCTCCTGCATAACACTTGGCACACTGCAGTGTGCCTATCCTTAGCACTCATGCCATGGGCTGCTGGTTTATAGCCATAGCGTAGAATAATGAATACATGGATTCACAAAGATTTGTATAAACAAAGTTGACAGAATTTTGACAGGTAGGAGAAATGAGATGAGATGAAAAGGAGACAGGTTACCACATAGAGTATATAGTACATATAAATATCTAGGAAAAGTAAATAGTATATACTGCAGTTCCCTTACTTTCCCGACTGTGCTCATAGTGGCTTGTCTCTTCAACACTTTACGAGCTGCTCAGACTGCCTTCCCCTGGTGCTGATTCTCAGAGCTGCCTGATACGGGTTAAATATCCTACTACACATCCAGCCCATAACCCTCCCAGATATACACCCTGTACAGTATCCCGCCCCCTGTCTTTCCCTCTGTGGCAGGTCCTACTGTGCTTCTAATAACCTAATTCTTTCTTGATCCAAGTAGCAAACGCTGTAAAGATCAGAGAGATTTAAACTGCTGGTCACATATACGGTAAATATATGTGTGCTCATATTTATTAGCAAAACCCTCTGGATATCAGCTTTTGCTATGCTGTTGAAAGGGATTTAAAATAAATGGAAATTAGTTTATTTGATTGAATATGCTTATTTATTTATCTCGTGTTCATTTAGTTCCTCGAGGATGTGAATAATAATACATAACACCTTTTATAGCCTATAAAAAAAAAGTATAGAAGGGAATCATCAAAACTAACCTGCAGAGAAAAATATCTCTCTCCATAAACATATATAACATATATAAAAAATGTTAATATGTATGATGTTGGCATGTATGAAAAAGGACTTAAAGGAGCAATTCATGCGATTTTTAAAATGATTATTTTTAACACAGGGTTGAAGCAGGGGTTGTCTGGAGCTGAACCCCATTCATTTCATTTCCAGAGCCCCCCTGCTTCCTGAGATACAGACCTCCGCAGTGGGTGTTGGTATCTCATAAAAGTTTAAAGCTCCCACATAACGCGGGCCAATAGGAAGCCGAACCAGATGACACCACGGCTTCCTTTGGCCCACAGAGTGCTGGAGCTTTGAAACGCCGCCATTACGTGAACCCTGTTAGCCGAGTGGAGCGGCTACCAACACCGGCCTATCGAGGTAAGTATCTCTGGAAGCAGGGGGTCACCCAAGCTGAAATGAATGTGGTTCAGCGCTTGTGAGACCCTGCTTCAATCTTATGTAATAAACTGAGCAGAAATGAGAAAAAATGGCTGCTTCGATTGCCGCTTTAAGGATGTTATAGTGCATCACAAAATATGAAACAACAAAAGACAAAAATACCCAATGCTGCATCCAATGTTACAAAATACATAGATAAATACTTTAATGTTAGTATTCTCATGAGTAAGGGTCATTTAGTTAAACCCTTCAGCCAATGCATTATAAGCCTGCAGCCACTTCACGGCATGACCAGGTACATGGAAAAAACGGCTACTTAAAAAGTGGGGAGGGGTGAGCTTAATCCCTGGAGGAGGGGCCAGCAACCTCCTACCAACTGATACCAATTGGAAATTACAATTAATGAACACACAGTCCCCGCAAGCGCTAACCCCAGAACCCCACCACATCTTATGTATTTTGTCACATTGAATGAGCATTGGGTATTTTTTGTATTTTGTAGTATACATTTGGCCACGCTCAGTAGCACTCCTGACATAAATATATATATATATATGGTGTGGTGGGTCTGGGTTTAGAGCTTGCTGGGATTGTGTGTTTACAAAATATTAAATATTAAAGATGGAAATAAATGACCATAAAGAAAGGGTGGCAGTATGCAGCCAAGTGTATTAATTACGTACTTGAGATTCGCCGAGTGCAATATCTGGTGCAGATGCTGGAGGAACCACCATTAGTTCTGCTGCCGGTTCTGTTGCAATATTCAAAGCAGAATAATATATACTGTAACATAACGATCGTTATATCGTAATTCATGAGATTTCTCAGGGATTTTTTCTTTATGAAATCTGGTGCTATTTTTTTCTACTCGTTTTGCTGCAGGGACCTTGTGGGCCTATTTATCAAAGTTTCCTGGTCGCAAAACTTATGTAAAACGACAACTTTTTCATTTAAAAAACAAAAATCAAAACGTGCTCTTGTTATACATAGGGGATTATTCATTGAAGTGCAATAAGACCTCACAAAAAGTGCACAAAAACCGGAAATGACTTTGACCAGGGAGGCGCGAGTATCCTCCCCTACTCCTTTCCCTACTTTTCCCGGTACTGACCGAAAGACGAGAAGGACAACGTTTTGGAGGTATAAAGGCCACGGCTTTGTTTATTTACAACAACATGGAGATAGTTACTATCCCGGTCCGCACCGGAAATGCTCGGTGCTGGTAACGCAACGGAGGGGCACCCGGATGTATGACCCGGTGACCTGCCCCCTCGCTTCAACCCGCTTTACCAGCCCCGAGCCCCTTCCGGCAGGACGAGCACCTACCCCCTCCCCCAACTGCCGCCACCGACGGGCCTATAGGCACCGTCACACTTTAATGAAATATCCTTACAGCCCTGAATACAGTCTAAATGTCAGTACCTCAGATGGGACATAACATGCATAAGGTAATGTGGCCAAGGTCATACATATTAAATACTGCAGGACTTACTTCCCATGGTTAGAAACCCCTTGTCTGTTTAAGCTATAATTATCTGGAGTTAAACCAGCTCTCACTGCACTTTGTCATGCAGGTCCCTTTCAGCTGCAGCGCCCTAGGCAGACTCCAATGTTACCTAATGATCATGATATCTACAAATGTATTAAACAACAAGGCTATTTCCCAAATCATATATAACTTGTGTAATATGTAAATCAGAATAATAAAAGGACTTAGCAAAATATAAAAGGTTAAAAGTAAAACGATTGTCTTTTCTGTTCAATTTTTAGTATCTCTGATGATTAAGTACTAAAACCACCTCATTGAATAGTGACTTGCCCTGGCTTCCACTCAAAAGAGAGCGCTAATTATCGAATTCATTTTAGCCCATTTATGGGCTCCATGTGCGACGGTGCTGTGCAATGCCATGCTTGGAAACCAACCTGAAATAAGTCCACACTCTACAATATTACGTTTGGAATTGGATTGTCACTAGTTACCTGTCTGGATTCTTGAGAGAATCCCCCATTGAGATGCTGCGCATGCAAGGGTCAGATTTACAGAGGTCTGTTAACTCAGTGTTAATAATGAGCTGTTATCAAAATCATTAACGTACGCTATTTCACCTGCGGTTAACGCATATCCACAAAGCTAATTATATTGAAAAGCAACGACCTCGATCGGCACGGCCTCGGTTTAATGAATAACCTGAATTACTGTTGATGTAAATGTAGTGCTTTCTGAAACCCATTCCTTAAGGTCACGGCAAAATACTTCTGTCATTTTATGTTGAAATAATGTGACAGAAGGCCTTCTGCGGGGTTAGAAACATTTATAGTATAGGTATAAAATGACCAGATTTTTTTTAGGTCTATTACAAAAAAGGGTAGTTTTGTGATGTATGCTACTCCAGCATCTCATCCCAAAAGGGATATGTATAAATAATTTTTATTTAAAAAAAAAAAAAAAAAAAAAATTGGAAATCATTTATTACATAAAAAAATAAATTTCTCATCTGAAATCTTTAGCGGCATACAGTAAGCTGGCATGTAATTAGTCATGTTCTTACATTTGGTGCAGGCTTTCTTGTTTTTTATATGGTCATCAAAATTAAATCTCCTCTTGTTCGCTGCACTGTTCAATCACAAATCTCACAGTTGAGTCTTTCAAACTTTTAATTGTAGAACTGTTTATCAAACGCACAATGTTTCGGAGGAACTCCCTTCCTCAGGTGGGGTATTCACTTGAAAATATATTACACCTGAGGAAGGGCGTTCCCCCGAAATGTTGTGCGTTTGATAAACAGTTGTGCAAATAAAAGTTTGAAAGACTAAATTGTGACACGTGATTGAACAGTGCGGCGAACAAGATAAGATTTGATTTGGCTGTTCATTGTTTGATGATGGAGGGGAGATTCCAGCCACCCCTCTATCAGCACCAACAAGCTACTGTATGATCAGAGAAATACCAGAGATATATGGAGGGAGAGATGTAAGGCAGAGCTCATACACTCCGCTTGCTTGCGAGAGTGCAAGTGCTTACCGTGCCGTGCGGTTGTAGCACAAGGGATCCCTGCTCATAGTGTTGGCGGTGATGGGGGGCGTGGCGGAGGCGTAGCTATGACGTCGCGGAGCTGGTTCACCGTGATTGGCTGAACCGCTCACATGATGCTGCCATGACGCGGCCGCTGCCATGATGTGGCCGCTGCTTGAAAAGACAATTTTTTTGTCTTTTCAAAACACGGTCACGCCATTGCACTCCGTTGTGCATGCGTGCACACTAGGAGAAGCCTCTAAGGGAGCCTGGAATTTGCGCTTGGCGTGTGCACAAGCACACACACGCGCAAGCGCCATCGCACACAGTATGATCCCAACCTAAGCATGTACTTGTTTTTTGTATGGTATGAGTCTTGTTTATACTTCTGAATGTATTAAGAATTCTTTGCATCTAGTTGCATTTCTCTTTAACACCAGCGAAAACTTTTGAACAATTTACAGTAGGGCGCCCAAAAGTGGAACAAACATGCAATTTATTATTACAGTACACAGCATTTGCATATGTGCACCACCGACAACATCCAAACTATGCCTCTAACTCCCTTTTCTTATGAAAAAAGTTAACGCACATGCAGTAAAAAACATTAAAATCGATTTAGTTTCCACATTTTTTACACTCTGTGCAACAGTTTTACGACAAAATTGCATTGTGGCTTGTTTTATACATAGGCCCCCATATGGTTTACAAGTCTTGTTTGAACCTTTTCCTACAGAGTTCACCAACGCTGTGGCCACTGGGCAGATGGACTATAAGCGGGGTGCTCTGCTCTGTATCCCCCCATCCAGTTTCGTTTACACTACACCTCCTATTATAGTGCACTGTTGTATTTTATGTTACAGTTGCACTGATTTCTGGTTTACTTGTATTTTAGTTTTAAGCTTTCCCTGTTCTGGTTGGTCAAAATGATCAACCAGATCAACCAGATGTTTGTATCATCAACCAGATCAACCAGATGTTTGTATCATTTGATTGGCTGGCTATGCCAGCCAATCATGTTAAGGCTTAAAAATAGATCTACAGGCTTGCTTCCAAACTACTACACTGCTACTGTGCCTCTTTCACTAGGCATTCTGAATTTTGTGTACTAGCACTGTAGATTTTCATGGAATCTGTCACCATTCCCTGCCCCAGCCACACATTCCTATAATCACTTTTAATGACATGGTTTGACAGCTTGCTCTCACCTCACCCTCTAACAAGACAGACACTTCTAGACATTCTTTTCAACTTTCCCTCCTTTTACATTTGCCACATACAGCATTGTGTATATTCAGCTACATAGCATTCCTCCCAGATTTCTATTTTATAACAATGTGCCCTCACTTATCCTCATATAAGCTGTACAAAAAGACTTGGGGAGTCAGTCTGCGATTATAGTGCCTGGCGACGCGACGTCGCTCCAAAACAAATCAATTGACTCCATTGCAAGTGCTTATAGTAAGTGCGACCGCGACGGAGCGACGTCAAGTCTAAAAATTTGGAAGCCGGGTAAATTAGATTTTTTAGAGCAAGTCGCCACATGTGACTGTCTTTAAACCAATCAAATTGCACGGCCCATCCCGTGTAGTGATGTTACTGGCCTTGTCGCCAGCGACATCACTAAAAGTCAAATTACTGTACAACTTTTTTCGCCGGTGGCGACGGCGACGGGTGACGTCATCGGTTGCATGGCCGTCACCAGCACTATAAGCGCAGCCTCAGGGTTTCCATTTCAGAGGTGTGTGGTGGTAGCTAAATCCACTATCCTTCTCCAGTTGTCATGTTTCAGTAGTTTCAAGTCATTTTTCTGCTGGCCTTTACGAATCATAAAAATATGGTGCTCAATGCATCTTATACTTGGAATTATACTGACATCCTTCAGTGTTCTTCCCTGCCTTTTTATCTGAAAAGGTTGGACTTCATCTGTTGCATTTAGCCGACCTTATCTGCAACACTATCTAACACTACTGTGGTTCCTCAGTTATCATTATGAGTGCATCTCCAAATGTTTGCACCATCCACTCAAATTATGTGGAGAGGAACATTACATTTCAAAGCACACCATGTGATCTTGATTCCTAAAATTATTCTCATAATTTATAGGTTTCTAAAAATATATATTTTACAGTATCTTGTGCAAGAGATGTGGGTGGAAAACCATTGACTGTCCAATGGCCTCTGCAACATCTGCACTGCATTATTCCTACATACTGTAGTTCCAGAAAGATAATAACAGCTCTAATGTTAAATCAGACTGATTCAAAGTCTTCTTCAGTTAAACAAGCCTGTATGCAAAAAGGGGTCTATGTACTGTATCAACGTAGAGAAAAGTGTGTTTAGATGCAATGCTGCATTTTTCTGGAGTAAAGCTGCTGCATATGTAAGAAGAGTTTCTCACGTCTGATACAGACTTTTGGACTTGCACTGCTTCAGATATATGTAGGATTTGGGGGGCCAAAAAAAGGTGCACTATGTAAACTTTCCAACTCCTCCTAATGACACTCCCCAAAGTGCAAGCTGGGGCAGACTGGGTACAATTGGAGAAAAATGCATTGATATGTGCAGGGGGAAAATGCCCCAGTTTTTCTCCAAAATTGGGGCATAATTATCAATGCAAAAGTGGAGCAATTCTGGGGCAAAATAACTGCAGTATTTTATCAAAGAACAAAGTCCCATTGAAATGAGTGGGATTATTTCCTTTGGTACACCTTGTGCAATTGTTGTCCCCCAGATTTGCACCACTTTTACTTTCATATATTGACCATAAGGGCATAACTATGCAATCAAAAAAAGGCACACCCCGGTTTCTCTGTTAGAAATGCAGTAATATACATCTCTAGCACTTTTGTAGCTACGGTGTGAATGGTCCACCCTTCACACCCAATTGAAATGAATTCAAAGGTGGGTTATAGACAGCATGAGAACAACGTTCAGGTTCACAGTCACAGAGAAAGGTCAATGTTTACTAAGCAGTGCTATGCCCTAGGACACCTTAAGGTCAATGAAAGTGATTGAGATGTATGGTACCTTCCAGAGATGGAAGTTCTTTCATGGAATGACACCGCCTAGTAAATATGACTTCACATTTTCTCGCTGGCTTTGAGTCAAATTGCTCTGTAGTTCTACAAATTACTCTGTTTCCAGCTTTTTTTGTTACTGATTTTACCTCCTGATCTACAGTAGACTGTACATATCTCATTGTTTCTTTAACAAAAATTCTGCAATTATAATGCAGTACACAAACACACATTAATAACCTTATCTTTACCATGCTGAATTTGAATATGCAATGAAGCTTTGTGTACGTAGACTTTAGTCTTTATTATTCCTATCTCACAAGTCATTTATCAGCTTCTTTGTTACAGCAACTCGTACACATCTCTGTTTAATGTCCTTGTTCTGCAAGACTAGTTTTCGTTATTCACAGACAAAAGAATACAGGTTTGCTGGGATACAAAAATATCTACCAAAGTCCTCTGGCTGCCAAACTGCATCAGATGTATCAAAGACAAATGCCCTTGCTTTCAATGGGATTCCTTTTCTTTAGTTTGTGCCCAAGTTTAGGAGCAGAGAGACTTTTAAAAATATAGATTATAAACTGTACAGGGGTTCATTCTGAAATTAGGTTTACACTGGAGATGATGATTTGTGTTTTGAGATTTTAGACCTTTCTAGGTTAGAATTGTTTTTACATTACATGTTTCTATCATTTTGTCAAATTTTCCTATGGAATTTCAATATCTTTATTTAAATTGTCAAAATGTGACATAATGTATCAAGGCAGTTTTGCGACTAAATTGATCCAGTAATTTAAACGAGCTATAAAGTGTCTTCCAGTCTTAGAAGGCATGCTATGGCAGAAGACTATTTGGTAATTACAGCCCAATGTCATTTGCTTTGGGATTACAGCATTAAAGGCAGGATACTGTAATCTCATACATTGGCCACTGACTTTCTGGCAAGGCACATTTTATGTATCTTCTGCAGACTGTATAATCCAGTTCATTTGCTGGATTACGAGTACGCATGTTCAGATTTTTAAAGCATGTTATATGTTCTTTATCTAAAATGGACCGCTGCCTCATTTCTCCAAAAAGTGTTTTGTGAGATCTGTCTCTGTAATGTATTACAAACGCACAACAGTTCAACAGTTCAATTACAGTAAGCAGCTTCAGTTTATTTGCTCTTTTTTGCCCTTTAGTTGTAATATACTACCCTGTATTACTTTATTAAATGTACATTCAATGCACCATCCGTTAAAAATGAATAGACATCTGTTCTTCATTCATATCTGTTCAGCCCAATGAACACATCATGATACAACAACAGTCACTCAGTATGAAACAGTTTCTGTCATTAATTGCATTATCTTTGTTACCTTTAAACGTTATCTCTTACAGATTTGGAGCAAATGTAATCAATGTCCACAGAGTTGTGTTAATCTTTCAACCTTGTTTATTTTGGATTTATATCCACTTTTCTACATCAAGGAACATTTATATATACTGATATTTGCAGGATAGTTATCTAGGTTTACATGTTATCTACAAATGATAAAGATCCCCTTTTAATAAAGGATAACCGTTCAAACAATCTTAATTAGCCTTTTCACGTATCAATGTCCATGGTTTGTTATTGCAAGTGTAACAGGTTTCCCCCACCCTCTGGTAGATTTCACTATTACACAGTGTTCTTGTGCTGCTCACCTGCTGGCTCACAGGATACGGACTGGCCGCCGGTGTTAATGGGGAAGACAGGACAGACTTTAGAGTTCTTTCTCAGTTCTTCACTCGGTGCAGCGCCTCCATTCCCCCACAGGCCCAAGCAGAACTGGGTGCAGTCCCTGGAGGAAAGCTCTCTGGTACTCCCCCTGATTAACTGCACTTTCAGGCAGGAGTATATAAAAGAGGAACAGTCTTTAATCTTCCAACAGAATACAGCATACAACCGGTACACTTCTTAGGATGGTCCCTGGACTCAACCCCCCTGCTTGAGGCCCTAAAGGTCTATCCTCAGCTCCCTTATTCCCTGGTGGAATAAGGGGTAGTTGTCCCACACCCCTAAGGGAGGGTAAGGAAGGTGACCAGAGCCCTAGCTCCACACTTACAGCTCAGAGAACCACGTTGAAGAGAACAGAACAGACAAAATTTAGGCTCTGCAGCTCCTTTTCTACCCAGGAGGAGGCTTCAAGGTCTGAGCCCCTGATTGGGCAGTACACATGCCTTAGCACGCCCCCGTGGTCACTCAAGGAAGTGACAAAGTGAGAATATGACGTAAGGGGGGGGGGGGGGGGCTGACATAACAGCACTGGGATCTAAGCAACCATTTTGAGTCAGCATCCATCTTAGGTGCCTGATATTGTCTATTGTCTGCATGAAAGTGGAATGAACGTTAGTTTAAAATACATTTTTTTCTTCTGAAGTTCCAATTGATATTGAGTTGTTCAGCTAAGCCAAAAACCTTGAGAACAAGAGCAATGTGCCAATGTTATGAAAATACACGACAGATAGGCACTGTCCGAGGGGGGGGGGGGGCAATATGTTCTGTATGTAGAGTAAAAGTCACCGGCTTGTATAAGGAATATTAGCTGAATCATTTCATTTCTAATATGCATCCCATAATAATGCTTTAACTCGATGTATTCGTGTGCATAATTTGTTTACCTTTTACGCTCACGTAGTGACGACACGCAACCTTGTAGAGGGGGCGTGGGTTTAGTATTTTGTGTATAAATAAGGCCTGTATGCACCATGTCTTTGGGAGGGTTTTATTTTGAAACTCTCCTCTGCGTGTGCACCGCACAAGCAATAAACTTATTTGTCATTCTGCCAAATATATCCTCAGACTTGTGTTTTGTTATTCACAGCTTTTACAGTATGGCGCTCCGAATAGAAACCCAGAAATACACCTGAAAAAAACACTCCTCGGTCACTCAAATCTGAGCGCTCGTAAGAATCAAGGTAAAAGGCACCTTTTGAGGAAAGCCTGAGTTTAAAAAGTTGTTTTGAGTGATGTGTAGAGAGATGTGTTTTGAAGGGTGTCTCAATCTGTGTTGACGGGTTAACCTAGCAGTGTCAAATAAGTTTATTTGTCTGTTCCTGTATCCATTTTAAAGTGTTATAGATGTTAAGTTTTATTGGGATTAAGGTGAGAGTCCCGTTAAAATTTTTGGTGTTTTGGTGATGAAGGTGAGTGTTTGTATGCTTAAGGGATTGTTTTTCAGACTGTCCTGGGTTGTGATAAATATTTTTGTTGTCTGAGCAGGAAGGGTCCCTGATTGTACATTTGCTCTGTCTTGTCATTAACATACCATGTGAGTTTATTTATGGATATCTGTTTAGAAGGTCTTATCTGTATCCATGTTATAGAAGTATAAGGTTTATCAGGACTGGGTTGGACCCGCTGAAGTAATTTAAGTGTTTTCTTAGGTATAGTTATGGTGAAAAAATCAGAACAATAACATGCCAAAAGAGTTGTACGTAATCAGCTTGCGCTGATTATTGTATCAGGTGTATTGTACAGGTCAATTAAATGTGATTACTGTAACAGGAGAATAATGGGAAACCAAAGTTCTAAAAATTTGCCGTTAGAGGTTGTGTGTCTGAAGACAAAAATAATAAAGAATGGATACAGAGAACAAGAAGAGACAATATAAATATGTTTTGTTGGCCAATGAAAAATACATGCAAGTTCAATGAAAAAACACATGCCACCCCAATGAAAAAAGTTTGTTTGCAATAAATTACTATAGAAGGAAGCGTGAACCTATGAGCAGCCGCACCAGTTTTCTTATTCGTAAGAATGCGAACGCAAGGGCTCATAGTGGAACCTTCTAACTTTCAGTAATCCCTGTGTGTCTGTGGCAGTATAAATCTTTGGATTTTATGAGGTTTTTGTGGCAGAAGTCATGCATGGCAGGCCCGGCTGGCGGACGCCGCACAAATCAGTTATGAACGTATCAGCTTTTCCTTCCATTTCCCCACATGCAATAAGTGGTTATAAATCATTTCCTGATATAAACTCAAGTTTCGGTGCCGGCAAGTAAAATTGTTGCGCCCTTAATGGAGAGTGGCTAGATGGATTTGATACCCTAATGAATTTTTCCTGAATGATTACCTGTGTGAAAGAGAAACCATGCTAAGTATCACCTGTGTGCACAAATCACCATACAAAAACTTGCAAGTACGTACGAAAACATGAATATTTTTTGCTCACAATGAAATCAAATGTCTGTAAGAAAGAGAATCGGAATCGCAGCAGCACAGAGCGTGCCCCCACCTTTTTTCTCCAGCGCGAGGAATGTGCTAAGATACGAACTTTAACTCAAAAAGCTCCGGAGCATCAGAGTAGTTTTAAAATCAGGTTATTTATGAGAGTAAAGAAAGAGAAGGGAACTTTTATTAATAAAATGCAGGGTGAAATTGTGGGGTAATAGGGGAGAAATGTTTTTCTTTTATTTGTTTGTTATTTTTGTGATGTTGTTTGGCTGTGTGTGAGAGAAGTTTTTTGTATTGTGTGTGTTCTGTATTGTGTTTAACGAGTAAAAACACATTTCAATTTTATTTCTATGGGATAAGGATATGTTTGGGAATATTTTGTGTTTAAAAATGTGGGTAAAGCTCATAAGCATTGTTTGAAGTATATATTGTATTGTAAGTTTTTATGTATATAACGCCAGTAATATGAACAGCGCTTCACAGGAGTGGTGCACGTCGTAATCATATAGGTATCAAATGGTAAAGGTAAGAGGTCATGGAATAAGTGATCCAGACATAAAAGTAAAAGTTGAGCAAAGAGAAGTCACTGCTCTGAGGAGCTTACAATCTAATTGGTAGGGAGAGCATACAGAAACAGTAGGATTTGATTAGAAGCCAGGAGAGGAATTTCAGGAGGGGAAACGCAGAATCAGAGTTTAAAGAGTAGAGTGATTCTGGCAGCAGCGTTTGGGATAGATAGTAGGGAAGACAGGTGAAAGTCAGGAAGCTGGGATAGCAGGGGATTACAGTAATCAAGATGGGAGAGAATGAGGATCTGAATCAGAGTTTTTTTAATAGTTGAGCAACAGAGGAACAGGTGTATCTTTGTGATATTGTGGAGGAAAAAGCGACAGTTATAGAAATGTTTGGAATAAGAGAGGAGAATATGAGAGAGGAGTTGAGGGAGTGACCCCTAAGCAGTGTGCTTGAGCTACTGCATGGAAGATTCAAGAGTAATGTGGAAGGAGATAATAGGGTCAGGTTTGGGAGGAAGTATGAGGAACTCTGTTTTTGCCATGTTAAATTTAAGGCGAAAGAGGGTCTTCCAGGATGAGATAACAGAGAAAAGAGCAGAAACTTAGGTTTGTATGGCAGGTGTAAGGTCAGGGGTTGAAAAGTAAATGAGGGTGTTGTCAGCATAGAGGTGATATTTAAACCTAAGAGATGTTATTAGGTCACCTAGAGAGAGTGTGTACAGAGAAAAGAGAAGAGTGTGGTCTACAGAGGCAAATGCTTCAGAGAGGTGGAGTAATATGAGCAGAGTGTAATGACCTCTGTCTTGGGCAGCATATAGGTCATCAGTCATTTTAATGAGAATTGTCTCCGTGGAGGGAGCAGTGCAGAAGTCAGATTGTAGAGGGTTAAGGAGAGAATGGGTGTTGAGAAAATGGAGCAAGCAAGAGTTAGTAGACAAGTTCAGTAGTTAAAGTAGAAAGAGAGGTAGGGTCAAGCTTGCTATTTTTGAGTCATGGTATAACTATTACATGTTTGAAGGAGAATGGAAATGTAGCAGATTAGAGGGAGAAGAGGAGATCAACAGTGATGGTGACACTCTCTTTTGAGACAGTGGAAAAAGAGTCAAGGAAAGCAGGAAGAGAGTAGGAAGCAAAGTAGGATAGGAGGAAAAAGAGGGAATGTTCTGGTGTATGGATTCAACCTCTTTCTTAAAATAGTCAGCAAAAGTCCTGAGGTGAGATGAAGGAAGAGTTAGTGTGGGTTAGACTTGTGAGTGTTGATTAATGGAGAGAAAAAGGTTTGTGTAGCTTGAGAAAGGACAGAATTGCAACAGGATAGCATAAATTTGTAGTGAATGAAGTCAGTGAAACTATGAAAGTTAAAACAGAAGGCATTAAAAAAAAAAGAACTGAGTGTAGGGAGATAGCATGAGCGTGTGGAGTTATTTGTGTGTTAAGAAGTTATATAAACCTCAGCTATATAAAAGCCCGTTGGTTAATTTTTGAAAGGTCATAAAAAATGTAGTTCTTAGGGCTCTGGATAAAGCTCCATGTATTTAAACTTTAAGCAGAAGTTCCAATCCAATAATTGTTATTTTTCAGGAAGAAGCCATGGTGTACCGTTATCTTATCTTTTCAGGGTCAATTGGCGAAACGCCCTGAAACAAAATGGCTCTTTGCCCGGAAACAAGTCTTATAGAAAATATTTTTTCTTTAGTCAGATGAATATGCAGAGTGTCTTTAAAATGATAAAGCTGACCGTGTGCTCAGCACTGTGCAAAGAGATTATATAAAGCAAGAAATTAGTGTGAAGTCTTATACAAAATCATTTGTCTATTAACTGAATATGTGATGTATGTTATAACTTTTAACCATTTATTTTTTCCAAGGGTGTCCGTAAGCAGTGGTTATTGTCAAAATTGCTGTGTAATCAAGAATGGGTTTGCCAGGAAGTGGTGAATTTGGTAGTCATTTGTGGGTGTGTCGTGTGTATAGGGTTAAATACAGGGGATACATAGTTGCAAAAGCAGTTACATAAGTGAATAAGGTATGCATTATATACAAGGCATTTCAATTTTCTTAGCAGAATAGTTACAGTGGAGTGTTTGGGTAAAAGCCAGATAGGGATGGGCTAGGGAAATTTGTATGGGTAAAATAATTGTTTCATTGGGAGGGAATATTTTTCCATGACTGTGGATAGTATTGGGAGAAGAGGGATTGGCCTGTAGACAGTGTTTTTTGTCCCCGCTTTTGAAGATTGGGACAAACTCTGGTAGTTTCCCAGGTCTTAGGGATATGGCCTGCAGACAGGATAGAATTAATTATGGAAACAAGTGGTTTGGCAAGGGATGAGGCCCTAAAGTTTCAGGAACTTAGATTGTAGCAAAGTCAGGTTCACATTGGCTACTTAGTTTTAATTTGAGGAACATTAATAGGGAATACCTCTGTCTATATGCGGATGCTAAGACAGGAGTAAACACATTGATACAAGAATTTAGTCCTAGGTATAAATTATCTCCCTATGAGACATATATGGGATGAGTTGTGACTATCAGCAGTCAAAAGGAACGAATTAAGGACCATATTATTGGTAATAAAACAATAAGTTGAATGCAACTAATATAATTTTTGAGTCTCTCTAGGCAAAGTTGAAAGTGCACCTACTCGAGATGGGGTTAATAGTCACATATTTCCTGCGCAAGCATGCTTTTCATCCCAGGTGAAAAAGCCTAAAGTAACCACCAATACAGCAATTAAAGCGGCAGAGTCATTTTCCTGGACCCACAGCACGTAAAGCTCGTTCCAGCTCCACCAAACGTTCCAGCGCCACTAAAGACCAAAGTCACCTAAAGCACAGCCGCAGCAAGTTAACGTCTTGCCGAGTCAAAACTCTAACCGTTAACCAACGAGGAAAATAAGACACCAGGCTAAGGCCCGGTTTTATCAGAACATTTCATTTTTTCAGACACTCAATATTTTTATTCTTTAGAGTGTGTTAAGTTTGAAATTTAAGGTGTATGTACAATTGAAACCCAGTGACTCAGTGTGGCGCTAAAACACAGTGATAGTGATATTTAAATAATATTAAATGATATATTGTGTAACTGAAAGAAACTCTCAACCTTCCAGGGAATATACACTGATTCCCTCACAAAACGTATGAATCCAGGACAGGAAGGGAGCAGGATCATCAGGAACACCCAGAAAAAAACATACAATAACAAATCATAGTGTAGTACTTATGGACAATTATGGGTCAGAATTCAAGAAGAAACTTGGCTCTTATGGATCGCCTACTTACAAGAAGCAGGATAAAAAACAGCGTTTTTATATGTAAAGTTGGATAATATATTCCTCCGCCTAAGATAGCAGCATACAGCAGTCACTGATGATTGTAAGCTGGATAGTGTGATCGCCGGGGCTTTCGCTCTCACAAACCAGCAACCGCATTCATACAGAGAGAAGAGGGAAACATAGTGTGTACCAGGTAACACTAAAAATTTTATAGAAGAAGCATAGAAATGTGTACTCACAATGCAACGTGTGAGCACATTCACATAAAGGTTTCTTGGATATCAGGCAGCTACATACACGGCTTGGCAGTTGGAAATGTCCTCCGCTCCACTCAGAAATCCCCTCCTCGAGGGTGCCCCCTCGTCCGGATAGATGGCGTCTGACGTCACTTCCTGGCCTCGGAGTGACGCCTTTTCCGGTAAGGACGGGAAGATCAGGGGGTATGGAAGACTCGCCGAGCCGCAGCAGCAGTGCCTCTGGGGTTGGAGCAGGCTATCAGACCGTCAGTGTATGATGCAGCTGTACTCTGTCTCCTTCCTTAGCTTGGCTCAACGCGTTTCACTGCATCAGCAGCTTCCTCAGGAAGATGATGCAGTGAAACGCGTTGAGCCAAGCTAAGGAAGGAGACAGAGTACAGCTGCATCATACACTGACGGTCTGATAGCCTGCTCCAACCCCAGAGGCACTGCTGCTGCGGCTCGGCGAGTCTTCCATACCCCCTGATCTTCCCGTCCTTACCGGAAAAGGCGTCACTCCGAGGCCAGGAAGTGACGTCAGACGCCATCTATCCGGACGAGGGGGCACGCTCGAGGAGGGGATTTCTGAGTGGAGCGGAGGACATTTCCAACTGCCAAGCCGTGTATGTAGCTGCCTGATATCCAAGAAACCTTTATGTGAATGTGCTCACACGTTGCATTGTGAGTACACATTTCTATGCTTCTTCTATAAAATTTTTAGTGTTACCTGGTACACACTATGTTTCCCTCTTCTCTCTGTATGAATGCGGTTGCTGGTTTGTGAGAGCGAAAGCCCCGGCGATCACACTATCCAGCTTACAATCATCAGTGACTGCTGTATGCTGCTATCTTAGGCGGAGGAATATATTATCCAACTTTACATATAAAAACGCTGTTTTTTATCCTGCTTCTTGTAAGTAGGCGATCCATAAGAGCCAAGTTTCTTCTTGAATTCTGACCCATAATTGTCCATAAGTACTACACTATGATTTGTTATTGTATGTTTTTTTCTGGGTGTTCCTGATGATCCTGCTCCCTTCCTGCCCTGGATTCGTATGTACAATTGAGCCTTGATGGGAGGATTGGTTTCCTGGAGGCGTGGCTTGTGAAAGCTCTTGTATGTGTTTTGGCAGTACTCATCACTCTCTATGTATGTGTCATGTGCAGCAAAACTTTGATCCAGAAGTGTGTTGCACCTCCACCGAAAGGAGGGGGTCACCCAGGGGCGTGTGTCAGCCACAAGGAAAGGATCATAAGTCAGCCATGTTGACCATCGCAGACATTGTCTGTTCTGATATTCTGAGTGAATGATGTATACAATGCGTGCAGGGTGAGGATCATGCATTTCGCTTCCACGGATACCAAACCCCCTCAATTCTCAGTAATAGAATGTTGTGATGATTCTGAAAATATATGATGATAGAGATAGATGCAATTTCTTTTATCTAGCAACTGCATATCCAAAGAAAGGTTGCTTGCATAAAATAAGGTTTTTAGAATTATGTGTATAATTTCTGTATTTTTTCCAATTTTTTAAGGGAACCTCTTTAAAGGGTGTATCACACACTAGGAAAAAGAATCAATTTATGGGTGAAGTGTCTCCACCAACCAATGAAACTTATTTAAAAATGTATGTTTAGTCAGATAATAATTTACAGGAAGGATGTGGCCTTAATTTTGCAGTTTTTAATTTTATCATTAAACCAAGAACAGGTTCAGATTAGGCTTATGGCCTTACAAAACAGAATTGCTTTAGACTAGGTTTTAGCTTCAAAAGGAGGGGTATGTGTCCTAATTGAGGAACAATATTGTGTTTTTATTCCAGATCTGTGTAGCAATGTGCAGCATGAACTAGATGAAATACAAGAGATTCAAAAGAGGTTTACAAAAGGAAGTGACAGGTTATCACCCTTGGGGTTAGGTGAATGGCTTACAGTAGATCACTTGGAGCAAAAACTTTTGAATGCTTGGATGTGTGGGAGTGTTACTTGTTATATGTGTGTGTCACGTGTTGCAAAGGTATGATCCACAGGTGTGCGACCCCCTCCCCCAATCGGATGCCACTCTTTGCAGATGCCAGAAAACAGCAGTCCCTTGAAGAAAGAAGATGCCGATCACAGTTATTCAACTCCAAAAGACATATTGGCCGCAGCGCCTTACGAGACTATGACAGTGAAGGGCACGCGCCCTTGTCCTCTGAGTTATCCCTGGACTATCATCATAATTTTAATTCTCAAAAGCTATGTTTTAAGAATAAAAAAAGGAGGGAGTGACAAAGTGAGAATATGACGTAAGGGGGGGGGGTCTGACATAACAGCACTGGGATCTAAGCAACCATTTTGAGTCAGCATCCATCTTAGGTGCCTGATATTGTCTATTATCTGCATGAAAGTGGAATGAACGTTAGTTTAAAATACATTTTTTTCTTCTGAAGTTCCAATTGATATTGAGCGGTTCAGCTAAGCCAAAAACCTTGAGAACAAGAGCAATGTGCCAATGTTATGAAAATACGCGACAGATAGGCACTGTCTGAGGGGGGGGCAATATGTTCTGTATGTAGAGTAAAAGTCACCGGCTTGTATAAGGAATATTAGCTGAATCATTTCATTTCTAATATGCATCCCATAATAATGCTTTAACTCGATGTATTCGTGTGCATAATTTGTTTACCTTTTACGCTCACGTAGTGACGACACGCAACCTTGTAGAGGGGGCGTGGGTTTAGTATTTTATGTATAAATAAGGCCTGTATGCACCATGTCTTTGGGAGGGTTTTATTTTGAAACTCTCCTCTGCGTGTGCACCGCACAAGCAATAAACTTATTTGTCATTCTGCCAAATATATCCTCAGACTTGTGTTTTGTTATTCACAGCTTTTACAGTAGCTGTTTACAGCAGGGGAAAACCCGGATTAACCCTAACACTGCCTGCATTTGTACCAGGGCTTATGTGTTAGGCAGGGCTGATTAGTAGCCAAAAAGGATACATGGCTACACAAGTACATTTTTACTATAACAAAGACTGGCTTTGGTTCATAAAGTAAATAAAACTGTAGGTCAATGACATTGGGAAAGCCACATTATATCCCTATGCCTAGGCACCAAAAAACTGAATGTAAGCTCATCTGGGTAGGGACTGTGTCTGTGTCATGCCTGTATGCCCGCAGACCTGGCTAGACCCCAGTATTGAGGTGGGAACGGTATAATACCACCCACCCACAGCATTGGGAGCAAGCCCGGAGTGTGGTATAGCGTTGCTGGGCCTGTAGGAAGAGTTGTTAGTTTATACTTGGAACGCTTGGGGATGTCCGTAAGAATAGTCGTGTCCATGTGCCAATGTTCAGGAGTCCAGAGGTTAGAATTGTCAGAGTATAAGCCAGGTCCTAGGAAGCCAGAGGTAAGCGAAGTAGTATGCGTAGCAGGGTTCAAAGGGATACCAGAGAGCAGAGTAGTCCAGGACAAGCAGGGGTCAAAGCCAGGGAAATCCAAGATAACACAGGAGCAGGAAACAACAGGAACACAGAGTGAGCACAGCATAGGACAGGTACACACAGGGAAACAGGAACTATGCAGAGCGAGGAAGAAGTGGACAGACAGGGGTTATAAAAGAGGGCATACAAATAGGAGCGAGGGGAGGAGTAGAGAGAGAAGTGGGAAATGACAGAGATAGGACAGGGAGAGAAGAGGAGGAGACAGAAGGGGCAGTCAGGGGAATGGCCTGTAGGGATTGGGAGGCGGAGACATGGGGAACAGGATAAGAAGAGTCTGTGTGCGCGCCCCCTGTAAGCTGGGGATGTGCGCGCACAGGTTGCAACACAGAGAAGGACCGCACGGAGCAAGGGAAGGACGCAGGAGGAGCACGGAGCCCAGAAAAGGGGAACGCGCGCGTGACCTGCGACCGCGAGACGGCATGCAGAGGCAGAGAGGAGGGAGAAGGTGGGTCAGGAAGACCAGCGGAGGAGCATGTGCGCACGCTCTCCGTGGGCTGAGGGAGCGCACGCACCGTACGCGTCACAAGGCGCACGGAATGCCGCGCTGCGGGCACCACGCAGGGAGGAGGCAACGTGACGGATGCCACCACAAGGGAAGGTAATGCGGGCACCGCAGGAGAGAGGGAGTGGGGAAGATCATAGCAGGGACTCGGGGACCGCGTGGGTATGCGAGACCTGCGGGGAACGCGCTGCGGCAAAGGGAGAGAGGTGGAAGGCAAAGGAGAGGAGTGGGAAGGAGTAGAAGGGGCAACAGGAGATGGGAGAGAGGGACAAGGAGGGGAAGGAATCTCCTGAGTCGTCACAGTCTGTAACATTCCTGCATGCCACCCACTATACTGTAATTGTGAAGTGTTTTAAATCCCAGTGGGAGAAAAGTGCTATATGAAATACAGTTATTATTGACTTTCTAAGGAGAATGGGCTGTATTTACTACACAGAGATCTGTTATAGTTAACACAGGGATTTAACGTGGCGTTAGTTCAGTGAGAAAGATAGATAGGGAAACCCCATATTTCAGGATCTGAATGGGAGTAACTCCACCTTTAGGTAAAACAGGCCATGTTAATGAGATATACAACGGCTGCTTTGTGGATTTGCCTTACCCTCAGGGAAAATAATGGCTGCTAATGATTTTGATAATAGCACTTTATTAGCATTGAGTTAACAGACCTCTGTGAATCAGTTAACATCTCGCTAAGTGCAAACGAGAATCTTCTACGCTCAGTAACAATGCGTTAAGTGCTGTTTTCATCCCTAAAGAGCCCTTGTGTTACAATAACGGTCATTAGTGCTAATGATATGCAAAACAGGTGTTTCCTCTAACAACGCATATCTACATAGCTCCGATATAGATAACACAGAGATTTAACATTAGCTAAAGGTTGCGTTACTCACATCCAGACCCTGAAATAGCTCTTACAGGGTCTGGATAAGTGTAAGACTCAGGGCTGGCAAAAGGGGTGGGACAGCTGGGACTTGAATGAGTAAAGGTGAGTAAAGGGCCCCGGGCCTCCTGCTGGCAAACCTTGCAGAGGGTCCTTCTGGGGGTGATGTCAGAGGGGGCCTGCAGAGGTGCCTGCTGGAGGTTGTCTTGGAAGTGCCTGTCTGAGGCAGCATGCTGCAGGCTGTTGAAATGAACCACACAGTCTAGGGAGTAGCCTTTCAGTAGTAAAAAGGTGTATCATTGGATTTGATAAGGGGACTGATATAACGTTCAAATCAAACGCCCATTTATGCTATATGGGTATTGTAATCCCTATTAGGGTAGTTAATGGTCAGAGGATATACCAGGCAGGTAGGCAGGCATATTCACATGCACTAGCAGGGCTTCTCTTAGAAACCGCACTGCAGCGTTACTAATTCCCCAGCGGTTCCCTGCGGAAGAGAAGACTTGGCAAAAATAGCCTACTGGCATTGATGGACATGAGGGATGTTTTACAACACTTGCTTGCGCTACCCATATACCACTACTGGCAACACAGTCACCACAACACAAGTGGTGTCAATGTTGCAACTGTTCAAAGTGATCATTTTATGCTGGGCTAGTATCCACTAACTGGTGCTCTTGTATTTATTTGGCACAGTATTCACTTGTGGATAGATAAGATTTAAACACTACAATAGGACTCTTATCCATATACTGTACAGGGCAGTTACTGCCTAATAGATACTGGTTACCTAGCAATATATCAAATAACTACTATTGAGCTCATAGAGGGATATCTATATAGCCTAAAACTTTTTTATCTACCTGATGTACCTAGATGAAGAGCTTTTCGTTTTCTGGACCCACTGCAGCTACCGTGATAGTGGTGATTTAGCACCTAAAAATCTGATGCAGTCTATCCACACTAGCCTCTAAACAAACAGGGTATACCAGGCTACTAAAGGTTATTGACCCCCTATGACTCTATCTCTGCAAACTTGCAGCAGCCATATGTGAGAGCTGCTGATATATATAGAGATATAACATCCTTTTCATTTATTTGATCGCTATCGCTGTAAGTGAACAATTTCATCTTGGTCTAAATATCAGGCTACTAAAAGGGCATTGACCTCATATGACTCTATCTCTGTTAACCTGCAGCAGCCATATATGAGAGCTGCTGAAATATATATAGATATAGCACCCCTTTGATTTATTTGGTCACAATTGTTTTACGTGGACATTTTCATGTTGGTCTAAATATCTATCTACTGCTGCATATATGACTGAGTATCCATAGATAGATTACTATTGGTGAATATAGCAGGACACCTATTTACATATAGGGTCTATGCTGTCATACATACATAGACTACCTTTCCACTGATCATACTACTATTAGTGGTTTATACAGTATAGTGGGACACTTATATCTGCATGGCATTTTGAAGTATCTGACCAACCATATAATCAGAGCTTCCTCTGATCTATGATCTTATGCAGCAATTATGATACATCACCAACCTTGATGTGTTTTATCCATACAACTGATCTCTAAGAAACAGGCTATACCAGTTTACTCAAGGGCATTGACCCCTAATAACCTAGAGCAGGGGGGCGCAAACTTTTTTCCCTGCGCCCCCCTGCCGGCTGTCCCCTCACTCCCGCGCCCCCCTCCCAACCCCAACTTACCCGCGCTCCGGCGTAATGACGTCACGTTCCCATAGCAACGTGACGTCACATGACCTCGCAGCGTCATTTTGATGCCGCGTTGCCATGGCGACACAGGGAGGAAGCCGCCGGAGCCACGGTAAGTTAGGTTTACAGAGGCCTTGCAGCTCCCCCGGCACTTAATTTAAGTGCCTTCGGGAAGCGCGCGGGGCCTCTGTAAACCCCGCGCCCCCCGTCGGCAGTGTCGCGCCCCCCCTGGGGGTCGTGCCCCACAGTTTGCGCACCGCTGACCTAGAGTACTCAAGAGCATTGGCACCTAATGGCTCTATTCGTGCAGCAGCCATATATTAGAGCTGACAATAGCTGCAGAGATAAAGCACTCTCTATATTCATATGATCACCATTTCCTTTACAGATTCTGCAATATATACTTACCCTTATGATCCTAATTTACAGTATATAATTGCAAATACTAGTACAGATATAGCCTGTCTGTGTGTTCAGTTTTCCTCAACTAAAGTCCGGACATCAATTGTTTTGTTTTGGAGATGTAATCAATATACAGTACATCCCGTTTAGTTGTAGACAACTGGAGGCAGCTCTCTGTGTTGTTATTCACACCTGTATTAAACAGGGATATGCTAGACAGATTTCAGATTTGTTTGTTTGAAATTCAGAGCCTGTCTGCCAGATGGCACAGGGAATGTGTTAAGTTAGTTAGTCTATGTAGAGTGCTGTAAGTCTCAAGCAGGTGCCAGACTGATCCCTCAATATACTGCAATTTATTACAATTCCTCATTGTTTATGGCCTTGACCATTCCAGACATTATCAACATTTGGTTGTTTTAATATTTTGTTGCAAAATGTAAATGTTCAATGTTTTGACTTATACTTTGTGTTCACTCACTCCTGACTGTTTTGTGAGCTGAGAAAGAGTGCAATGTCAGTTGCTTTGGAGAAACCAGAGTCTACCTTAATGTTTCTCATATATTCAGCAATTAATGATGCAGCAGATAACAATAGCCAATGTATCATAAATATATGGCTATCGCATTGCCAATTATGAATACTATAATAACAGTGTTGATCAAAAGAAAGATCAGAAAGTTTCCCCCTATAGTGAGCACTCTATGCCATATATAATATCTATAGATGGACTTGATAGCCCACAGTGAATTACTGCAAATCAGGTCTAATGACCCAGAATCACCGGCGAAACCAAAAAAAAATACAATTTTATTACTTATACATTGAAATTAAAAACACATATACATTATTAAAAGTCCCCATACTAGTGTGGCGCAAAGAGTTTATCATCCAAATAGGTATGCCTAAATAACTAATACCCCAAAAAACTCATTATAAACATCCAAAGTCTTAATATAAGTGATTAATCAGATTAGCAACGGATCTCTAGGTATTAAGGCTGGAATATATCAATGACCTAAGTCAGGTATATATCTTCATCAGAGATCAACATATCCAGATGATCACATACCTAGAGATATCACTCAGAAAATACTAATATGAATAAAGGATCAGCTGGTGTGTACCTCTTTAAGGGTGATCTAAATGGTATTGGTTGTGTCAGAATTCCCACATAAGTTTTGTATAGTGATAAACACAGGATAGTAGTCCCCTGTGTCTTCCATGAGAATATAATTGCATACTGAGGTATTACATAGTGTAGTATATGTCTTTGGGGTGAATAATAACCCTCAATGGGTATAATGTCTATAGCAGGGCGGCAAATTTGTGTTGATATTTCTCTCAGTATATCTCATACCGGGATATCAGTATCATACCGTATTTTCCCTGCACAGAACGATCCCAAAAATTGTTTTCGGGTAGACATATAACACACAGCGAAACAAGATATTCAATGTAATTCAAAGTGAGTAGTCACTAAGACACTGTATCCTTTGCAAGGATTAACCTCAGCGGGCCATACAGAGAAAAGGGAGCAGCTGCAAATACAAGCCTGTCCGTTGTCTGAGCTGTGTGGATGTCGCCACTTTGAGTGACGTCACTGACGTGACATCCTACGTTCTGTTGCGCGTTTCAAGTGTTCACCACGCTTCTTCAGTGGGAGGAGGGATAGGATTATGAATACTTCAGGGATTAAGATGACTCTAGTAAATGGAAGAAGTCAGTGTGCTTTACTTTGTTAATTAACGATTGCTTCATTCGCATCCCGCCAATCCGGGTGTCAGAGGAGGTTTTTGGGTATTGGACCATCCTTTACGAAAATGTTTGATCATGGGAACTTCAAAAGGAGAAGGAGAAGAAACGGGACCAACAGATTGAATCATACTTCCCAATCTTGCAAAGGGACAACATCTGAAAATCATCGTGAACAGCAGACCCAACCTGATTATACCTTGAGAGGTCCATCTGGTAACCTTGTCTTACCTGACTACTATCTACAGCAGTCGAACCTTGATTTTACCTCTCCGAATATGATCTTGCTGAATATAATCCGCATCAGCAAGATTTGGAAGGTTCCACGGTTGGCAAGAGTTCTAACGAAGGTAAATATAATATAAAATTGTGAGGATTCAGGGATCGCGGTGCTCACAGCGCGACCCCTCCTCACCTCCTTTGCCTTCTGCTGCTGCCATGGTGCATCCCCCTTGCCGGCACCGGTCGTCTCCTGCTGCCCTGGAGGTTTCCCACCGTTTTCGGCGGTCCACCTCTACTCCGCGGCTGCCTCATGCGGCTGCCATTTGTCCCGGGCGCGCATGTGGACAGCGCGTGCCGGGTGAAGATAATTTATTCACTAGCAGTGAAACCACGCCCCCAACTGACATACAGGCTATTTCCCCAGACCAAACTTACTCACCTGCCTGCCAATCAAGGGGACCTATCCAAGACAGCTCCACACAATCCTCCAGGTCTGCCCCCGCTTCTGATTGGTCAGCCGCACTTTATATTGCCTGTCCTGCCACTCACTCCTTGCTCGACATAGTCTCCGCTTGCGGATGTCTACTCTGGCACTTTCTCTCTTCATTCACTCAGGTCACGACTCGGCTTGGCGGACGGCAATCTCTGGCTCATGACGCCTGCTTGGACACCGACCTTCCAGAATTCTCCTATCCCTGACCATGGCTAACGGCAACGACTACGACTCTTCTTTACCGGAACCGGCAAGTATTGCTATAGCTATCACCACCTGGCCTGGCAACGCCTAAAACACCACACTCCGGAAACGCTCCTTTTGCTGTGGGTGCGTGCTCATATACGTCCCCACCTCAGTAATAGGGATGGGTCTGGTCTGCGGGCAGCACCGGCGTAACATTATGTCGAGCCCACAAGACGCAGACCAAACTGAACTGGCCTCCATGATGATAGCCATGTATCAACAAATCCAGGCCTTAACGGATCAAGTGGCTCTCCTCACCCAACAGGTACAGGACCTTACTCTTCAGGCACCACCTGTGGCTGCACCACCAGCGCAGGCAGAACCGGTATCCATCTCGTCCCCATGTCCGAAGATTCCAGCCCTGAAGCCGTACGCAGGGGATCCGCACGCCTGTCGTGGTTTCCTCAACCAATGTGAGATACAGTTTGAGATGGCTCCGCAACAGTATTCCACTGGTCATAAGAAGGTGGCTTATGTCTACAGCCTACTCACAGGTAAAGCGCTGGCATGGGTCTCCCCGATTTGGGAACTGCGTCCCGAGATCACCCGAGATTATGCAGCCTTTAGAAGAGACTTTCGACAGGTCTTCGATACCCCCGCACGCCAAGAAATTGCTTCTGACTCCCTGCTGCAGCTTTCACAGGGATGTCGACGTGTGGCCCAATACGCCTTGGAGTTCAGGACTATAGCAGCTGAGACATGATGGGATCAGGAGGCTTTAGTCTCTGTCTTCTGGTAAGGCTTATCGAATTCTTTGAAGGACGAACTTGCTTCTCAACCCAGGCCAGGACTTCTGGAGGACCTTATCTCTCAAGCCATTCGTATGGATCAGCATCTTCAGGTACGCCGCGCTCAGCGCCAGCTAACCTGATCTACGTCCTTCCGTGCCCCTTTTTCCAGGTTCTCTACTACCACAGGACCCGCCGTCTCCCCGCTGCCCGCTCTGGAGGCCCCGGAGCCGATGCAACTCAGAGTCCAGCGTCCTTGGCTACCCTTACGACAATTGCGCCCAACCAGAGGGTCGTGTTACCATTGCGGATCGTCCGAGCATCTGACCCGTGAATGTCCACCGTGTCCGGGAAACGACCAAGCCCAGTGAGTATGAAGGGGCTCTCCCTGGGTGCTAGATCTCCTTGTCCCCTTTCCAGGAAGGAACTTCCAAAAAGATTGACCATTCCCGTTTCTCTCTCTGGTCCTACCTTCCGCACCTCCACAGCAGCATTTATCGATTCCGGCGCAGGAGGGAACTTTGTGAACCAGACCTTCTCTGAACAGAACCAGATTCCACTCTTTAAGAAGAAGTCTCCCGTTGCCTTGGTCGGGATAGACAATCGTCCGCTCACCCGGCATATATCTCCTTGGAGACTGGCCCCATCACCCTTTCATCTCATTCCCACAAGGAAACCCTGGACTTTGACGTGATCCATGCTCCTGGTACACCGGTCACCCTTGGCATGCCTTGGTACAGAAGCACAACCCGCACATTGATTGGGTATCTCAAAATCCCATTGTCTGAAGGTCAAGGTCAGAGGAATCTTCTCCATCTACGGTACTCCCGCCTCGACTGCTTCTAACACATCCAATCCTAAGGGAGATTTACCGACTCCATACGTGGATTTTCTGGATCTCTTCAGTAAGTCGCAATCCGAGTTACTACCCCCTCATCGTTCATACGACTGTCTGATTGACCTGGTACCTGGATACACCGTGCCCAAGTCCAAATCCTACCCTCTCTCTTTGCCCGAGACGGAAGCCATGGACGAATATATTTGTGAGAATTTGAAGCGGGGCTTTATACGTTATTCCAATTCTCCTGCGGGGGCTGGATTCTTTTTCGTTAAGAAGAAGGATGGGACTCTCAGACCGTGTATAGATTACCGGGGCCTGAACCACATTACGGTAAAGAATCGTTATCCACTCCCACTCATTTCTGAGCTCTTTGATAGACTCCAAGGGGCCAACCTCTTTACCAAGCTTGACCTTCGCGGGGCATATAATCTCATTCGCATCCGGGAGGGCGACGAATGGAAAACTGCCTTCAACACCCGTAGCGGGCACTACGAATATCTCGTGATGCCCTTCGGTTTATGTAACACACCGGCGGTTTTTCAGGACTTTATTAATGATATCTTTCGTGATGTCCTTAACCGCTTTGTATTCATCTATCTGGATGACATCCTTATTTTTTCAAAGAACTTACAGGACCATATCATCCATACGAAGTTTGTGCTCTCTCGACTCCGAGAGAACCGTTTGTTTGCCAAAATGGAGAAGTGCCTTTTTCACCAGTCTTCCACCTCTTTTCTTGCGTACATTATCTCCAACAGAGGCTTGGCCATGAACCCAGAGAAACTTAAAGCCGTAGTGGATTGGCCGCAACCCGATTCCCTCAAGTCTATTCAACGATTTCTAGGGTTCTCTAACTATTACCGGTAATTTATTCGCAACTTTTCCACCATCATCGCTCCGATCACAGCACTGACCCAAAAAGGAACTGACCCTTCATCTTGGTCTCCCGAGGCAGTCTCGGCTTTCAAAACATTGAAACAAGCTTTCGTCTCTGCTCCCATCCTCCGTCATCCGCACATTAATTTTTCATTCACCCTAGAGGTTGACGCTTCGGACTGTGGGGCTGGCGCAGTCCTATCCCAGAAATTTTCTCCCCAGGACAAACTTCACCCTTGCGATTTCTTCTCTAAGAAGTTTTCTCCAGCGGAGAGAAACTATGATGTGGGCAATAGGGAACTTCTGGCTGTCAAATTGGCTCTTCAGGAATGGAGGCACCTTCTGGAAGGGACAAAAGAGCCATTCACGATTCTCACAGATCATAAAAACCTTTTGTACATCGAGAATACCCACCGCCTAGGTCCCCGCCAGGCCCGCTGGTCGTTATTTTTCTCCAGGTTTAATTGTATTTTGTCATACATTCCTGGCACCAAAAACATCAAGGCGGATGCCCTCTCAAGACAATATTCTTTGGAAGAGAGACCGGAAAAAACTACCGAGTCCATCCTTCCTAAACAAAGGATACTCGCAGTCGCTGCATTCAAGAATCTTGAGAAGATCATCAAGTCTCAAAAACATCTTCCGACTGGTCTAGAGGTTCCGAAGGACACCTTGTACGTAGAGCCCAAGTTCATTCCTGAGATACTCGATTGGGGACATGCTTCCCACTTGGCATGACATCCTTCTGGTGGCCCAATATGGCCAAGTCCATTCTTGAATTTACGCGGGCCTGTCCGGTATGTGCACGCAATAAGATTCCTCGTCAGAAACCCAAGGGTCTTCTTTTACCTTTACCCATTCCGGAGCGCCCCTGGTCCCACATTTCCATGGACTTTATTGTCGAATTGCCTTTGTCGAATGGCATGAACACCATTCTAGTAGTGATGGATCGGTTTTCCAAGATGGCTCATTTCATCCCTCTCAAAGGATTACCCTCCTCACCCGCCCTAGCCGATATTTTCTCCAAAGAGATTTTCCGGATCCATGGCATTCCTACATCCATCGTATCTGATCGGGGCTCTCAATTCGTCTCCAGATTCTGGAGGACTTTCACCAGAAGACTGGGCATCTCTTCTTCCTTTTCTTCAGGATATCACCCTCAATCTAATGGGCAGACCGAGAGGGTTAATCAATCCCTCGAGAAATATTTAAGGTGCTTCGTCTCTGACTCAGGATGACTGGGCGGAATTACTTCCCTGGGCTGAGTATGCCTTTAATTCCTCCAGGAACGAGTCCACTCGTGAGATGCCCTTCTTTATTAATTACGGATTCCACCCGGCTCGCCTACCTATTTCTAATATCTCCTCTGGAGTACCAGCCGTGGACGAACACATCTCCCTCCTACAGGACTCTTGGTCTAGAATTCAATTGGCACTTCAAAAGGCCTCCCTGACATTTAAAACCCAGGCTGACCGTCATCGCCGACCTGCACCCAACTACAAGCCTGGGGACAAGGTTTGGTTATGTACCAAGAATATCCATCTCAAAACCCCTTCCTCCAAAATGGCACCTAGGTTTCTGTGTCCATTTCCTATCATGGAGCAGGTAAACCCGGTGTCCTTCCGACTTCAATTACCGCAAAGCATGAGAATCCCTAATGTCTTTCACACTTCGCTTCTCAAGCCGTTCATCTCCAGTTCCCTCTTTCCGGACAACACTCTTAAACCAGACCCAGTGATCATACAGGGCAACGAAGAGTACGAGGTCCAAGCTTTACTAGATTCCCGTCTTTCGAGAGGTATAGTCCACTTCTTGGTCCATTGGAAGGGCTTTGGACCCGAGGAAAGGTCGTGGGTACCTCTTAAAGACATTCACGCACCCGGACTTCTCAAAGTTTCCGAAATAAGTTTCCGTCCAAACCATGGGAGGATCGTCCTGAGGCCGACCCTGAAGGGGGGGGGTACGGTGAGGATTCGGGGATCGCGGCACTCACAGCGCGACCCCTCCTCACCTCCTTTGCCTTCTGCAGCTGACGTGGTGTGTCCCCCTCGCCGGTCGTCTCCCGCTGCCCGGGTCCGCCTCTGCTCCGCGGCTGCCTCTCTTTCATTCGGCTTCCATTTGTCCTGGGCGCGCGCGTGGACAGCGCGCGCCGGGTGAAGATAATTTATTCACTAGCAGTGAAACCACACCCCCAACTTACGTACAGGCTATTTCCCCAGACCAAACTTGCCTACCTGCCTGCCAATCAAGGGGACCTATCCAAGACAGCTCCACGCACTGCTCCTGGTCTGCCCCCGCTTCTGACGAAGGTAAATATAATATAAAATTGTGAGGATTCGGGGATCACGGCTCTCCCAGCGCGACCCCTCCTCACCTCCTTTGCCTCCTGCTGCTGCCATGGTGCATCCCCCTTGGCGGCACCGGTCGTCTCCCGCTGCCCTGGAGGTTTCCCACCATTTTCGGCGGTCCACCTCTGCTCCGCGGCTGCCTCATGCGGCTGCCATTTGTCCCGGGCGCGCACGTGGACAGCGCATGCCGGGTGAAGATAATTTATTCAAAAGCAGTGAAACCACGCCCCCAACTGACGTACAGGCTATTTCCCTCAGAGCAAACATACTCACCTGCCTGCCAATCAAGGGGACCTATCCAAGACAGCTCCACGCACTCATCCAGGTCTGCCCCCGCTTCTGATTGGTCAGCCGCACTTTATATTGCCTGTCCTGCCACTCACTCATTGCTCGACATAGTCTCCGCTTGCGGATGTTTACTCTGGCACTTTCTCTCTTCATTCACTCAGGTCACGACTCGGCTTGGCGGATGGCAATCTCTGGCTCACGACCCCTGCTTGGACACCGACCTTCCGGAATTCTCCTATCCCTGACCTTGGCTAACGGCAACGACTACGACTCTTCTTTAGCGGAACCGGCAAGTATTGCTATAGCTTTCACCACCTGGCCCGGCAACGCCTAAAACACCACACTCCGGACACGCTCCTTTTGCTGTGGGTACGTGCTCATATATGTCCCCACCTCAGTAATAGGGACAGGTCTGGTCTGCGGGCAGCACCGGCGTAACAAAAATATTTTATTAACTTTTGTGCCCTTTGACACGAATAGCCCATGAACTTCTCTGTATACCAAAGTATTCTAGAGTCAAATGTGATGCCATCTGTCCGACAGCTAAAGCTTGGCCGAAATTGGGTCATGCAACAGGACAATGATCCCGAGCACACCAGCAAATCTACAACAGAATGGCTGAAAAAGAAAAGAATAAAGGTGTTGCAATGGCCCAGTCAAAGTCAGACCTCAACCCGATTGAATGCTGTGGCTGGGCCTTAAGAGAGCTGTGCACAAACAAATGCCCACAAACCTCAATGAACTGAAGCAAAGTTGTAAAGAAGAGTGGGCCAAAATTCCTCCACAACAATGTGAGACTGATAAAGTCATACAGAAAATGATGACTTCAAGTTATTGCTGCTAAAGGTGGTTCAACAAGCTATTGAATCATACGGTATACTTAGTTTTTCACACATGGCTTCTCCATTTAGGCGTTATTTTTGTTAAATAAATCATGACATAGTGTAATATGTCATATGTTGTTGTTCATCTGATGTTATTTTTACCTAATTTTAAGACCTGCTAAGATTGTTATTATGTCCTGATATGTAAAACCATAGAATTCAAAGAGGGTGTACTTTTTTTTTCACACCACTGTATATACACATACATACATACATACATACATACATACATACAGTGCTCGACAAATCCAGTCGCCAGGCCGCCAGGGGCGACAGGACTTTGTCAGCTGGCGAGGTGCTGCTGCAGCAGTGGGGTATGGTGGCAGCGCGATCAAGTCCTCGGGCTTGGTGCGTGCGCAAAAAAATACTCCGGACATAGATCCCTGTGCACATGCGCAGAGGTCTCTGCGCGAATGTGCAGGGAAGCAGTGTGTCCGGCCTGCAGGGGTAGGATGAGTTGCGTCCAGTGGGCGCCCCCCCAATCACCAGACCCCTTCTTCGCCCCCCCCTTGGTTCTGTCTCCCCCCCTGAACCTACCTCCCATCATGGGCAGCAGCCGCTGGGATTAGGGGCAGGGGGGAAGGGAAACAATGGACGAACCTTCCTCTGAAGCATCTGGTGGGAAGGGAAGCAGGAAGCAGCACCCGCCCGGTCAAGGTCAGTCATCCACCCACCAACCCGCCCAGTCAAGGTCAGTCATCCACCCACCAACCCACCCGGTCAAGGTCAGTAACCCACCCGGTCAATCACCCACCCGGTTTAGTCTGTTACTCAGTCAGGGGCAGTCAGTCAAACACCCAACCCACCCACCCATGCAGTCAGTCACCCACCCAGGCAGTCAGTCACCCAGACAGTCAATCCTCCACCCACCCAGGCAGTCAGTCAGTCACCCCCCCCACCCAGGAAGGCAGTCACCCACCCAGACAGTAAGTCAGTCACCCACCCAGGCAGTCAAAAGTCAGTCAGTCACCCACACACCCACCCAACCCACCCACCTAGGCAGTCAGTCACCACCAAGTCAGTCACCTACTCAGTCACCGATTGACCTGGTCAGTAACCCACCCACCCAGTCACCCACCCACCCAGTCGGTCACCCACCCAGATATACAAATGTCAACACTCACATCTTTTTCTATTTGGCTGTACATTAGGATTTTTTGATGCACTGTTTGTTTGGGACACTCCCAAACACTTTTTTCTTTGTCACAGTTGGTGGCAATGTTGTTACATTGGAGAGCATAAAACCCTGTCAGAGTGGGTGGAGTTACAAGGTGGGGCCTAGGACAGGCAATTGGTCTGAGGGACACATGTTCACTGGGCAGTGGGTAGAGATAGCTTCCTCAGCTGGGTTTGGTAATTGGGGAGGAGCCAGAGTTCTGGGCAGCATCTGGCTTGTTTGATGTGGTTATACGCCAATGACTGGGTAACAAGTTGGGGACTCTGGCAGGGTAAAAGTTGTTAAAATAATATAAAGAAAGAAAATTGCACAGAAGCGCACAAGGGATGGAGTTAATAACAGTATTTTAATAAAACAAACACATAAATGGCTGAGAGGATCCAACCCCTTCTCAGAGAAGGGGTTGGATCCTCTCAGCCATTTATGTGTTTGTTTTATTAAAATACTGTTATTAACTCCATCCCTTGTGCGCTTCTGTGCAATTTTCTTTCTTTGTTTCTCAGGGTGTCCTCCCCCCTCTTGAGGGGGGATCACCTCTGAAGTGGGAGCCTCTGGGGAGACGCTCCATGCACGTGCAGCACAGGGATTATTCCAACTATCACTTCTGCAGCACGAGCGCTGAATATCCTATTCCTGCGTTAAAATAATATATTATAGTTTAATAAAGCTGTTGGTGTTTTACCTCCAGCTCGGTATTGTGTGTTTATTGCACCTTTTGTGTTCTTATGGTAAGGTATGATGGGGGAGTATGGGTAGGGGAAAGGTTACGAGGTAATGCAATTTCCTTTGAGTACTGTATAATATCATCTTTTTTTGTCTTTGTTCAGAGAGTAGGCTCTCAATTTTGCTTCATCTACCAATTCTTAATATTTCCTTTCTAAAAATTCTGTCTTTTAGTGCACTGGATATGGCATCAAAGTCCTATTTTTACTCTCTTTTACCAGTTCTGCGCAATTCTCCTGAACTGTCAAAATGAGATATTCTTAATCCCCTATGGAGCATTACAGCAGTACTTGCTTTTCACTAGCTTTGAAATGTCTTAGTTTGTATACGGTTATCCTCAAGGAATACCTCCATATCCAAAAATTACATTTTTATTTTTGAGAACTTGGTAGTTAAACACCAAATTACAAATATTTGAATTTAAAAACTCTAACAAAGCATTAAAATCACCGTTCAATTTCAATTAAATCACATCAATAAACCAATACCAGAGTATCAGGTTTACACTATGGGGTGTATAACATCAAATAAAATTGTCTTCACATACTCCCCAAAAAAGATTAGGATAACTTGATGCGGACCTGGTACCCATGGATGTCCTACAGAGTTGCAAATAAAAATGATCATAAAAACAGTTGATTTAGCAAAAAAAATCTAATACAATAGATTAAAAACTTCTGACAAAAGTTTCAGCATATTATTCTGATTAAAAACAATACTCGATAGCTATACATCCTTGATCATGATTTATTGAGGTATACAATGGTGCAACATCACACGTGGCCATTATATAATGTGGTTGTAATTTAATTGTAAAAATTCAATTGTACAACATCTTTATGTAGGAAGCAGTCAATGTATTAGGATAGGTTTGATATCTGATCCTATCCCTAAAATGATAGGCTGCTACATTATGGAGCCGCTGGGGTGCCATCCCTCATGACGCAGTAGCTACATCATAGAGCACCCTAAGGGTTAAGTAAGAGTATTTGTATTTCTGTTTGTACAAAATTACTTAGCACCTGAGGTCACAGAGTGTAGTGTGCTTCTATAATTTTATAATGAGTAACTGTCTCCACTCTGCATAAACAGCAGTGGTTAGATGTGAAAGTGTCAAATGATTCTTACATTTTTTGTTCTTAATTTTTAGAGAGTACTGGAAGAAACCACAAATCCAATATGATATTCTCTTATACCAGGTCTGCACAATATACGGCCCGCGGGCCGCATGCAGCCTTCCTGGACTCTCTGTGCGACCCGCGATGACTCCCTGACTCCCCCCCCTCGAGTCGGCTCTGTAGACAGAGGAGGGAAGGAGCGCATTGTGACACGCTCCCCCCGCACCCGCTCTGCAGACAGAGGAGGGAAGGAGCGCATTGTGACACACTCCCCCCGCACCCGCTCTGCAAACAGAGGAGGGAAGGAGCGCATTGTGACACACTCCCCCCGCACCCGCTCTGCAAACAGAGGAGGGAAGGAACGCATTGTGACACACTCCCCCCGATCCGGCTCTGCAGACAGAGGAGGGAAGGAGCGCATTGTGACACGCTCTCCCCGCACCCGCTCTCCAGACAGAGGAGGGAAGGAGCGCATTGTGACACACTCCCCCCGATCCGGCTCTGCAGACAGAGGAGGGAAGGAGCGCATTGTGACACGCTCTCCCCGCACCCGCTCTCCAGACAGAGGAGGGAAGGAGCGCATTGTGACACACTCCCCCCGCACCCGCTCTGCCGAAAAAAATGGGAAGGAGTGCCAGAATTGTGAGTGGGGAAGGAGCGCTAGCATTGTGATGCGTCGCCCCATCCCCAACCCGCTCTGCCAATACATGGAGTGCCAGCAGTTTGATGCGATCCCCCTCCCTTCCTTCCCCCCCGCGCTTCTTACCTTCTTGCCACTGACACCTCCTGGGGCCAGCTTCCACCACCGTGATCGGGAGCGGGGGGGGGGATATGATGAGGGGGGGGGGGGAGATGATGAGGGGCGGGGGGAGATGATGAGGGGCGGGGGGGAGATAATGAGGGGGGGATATGATGATGGGAGGGAGATGATGAGGGCGGGAGATGATGAGGGGTGGGGGGAGATGATGAGTGCAGGGGGAGATGATGAGGGGTGGGGGGGATGATGAGGGGTGTGGGTGGGTGATGTGAGGTGTGGTGGGGAGAGATGATGATGTGAGGTGCGGGGGGGAGAGTGATGTGAGGTGCAGGGGGGAGAGTGATGTGAGATGCAGAGGGGAGAGTGATGTGAGGTGCAGGGGGGAAGAGTGATGTGAAGTGCAGGGGTGGAGAGTGATGTGAGGTGCAGGGGGGGAGAGTGATGTGAGGTGCAGGGGGAGAGTGATGTGAGGTGCAGGGGGGAGAGTGATGTGAGGTGCAGGGGGGAGAGTGATGTGAGGTGCAGGGGGGAGAATGATGTGAGGTGCAGGGTGGGAGAGAGATGTGAGGTGCAGTGGGGGAGAGTGATGTGAGGTGCAGGGTGGGAGAGAGATGTGAGGTGCAGTGGGGGAGAGTGATGTGATGTGCAGGGGGGGAGAATGGTGTGAGGTGCAGGGGGGGAGAGTGATGTGAGGTGCAGGGGGGTGGGTTGTGTGTGGTGTGCAGGGGGTTATTGTGTGTTTGATGTGGAGGGGGAGTATTATGTGTGTGGGTGATGGGGAGAGATGGGGGTATGAGAGATAGATGGGGAGTATCGCAAAGGTTGATAGTGAGGGGTTCTGGGGGATATATGAGGATGATGATGAAGGGTGCTGGTGGAGATATGAAGATGATGCTGTGAGGTGCTGGGGGAGATATATGAGGATGATGATGATGAGAGGTGCTGGGGGAGAGATGATGATGATGATGATGTTGATGATGATTTTACCCGTGCGGCCCAAGTTTTTTGTACTTGGAGCAGTTCGGCCCTTCTCACTTTATGAGTTGTGCAGGCCTGTCTAATACTGTACAGTATGTGTTCCCAATTTTATTTATTGTCTGTAGATAGGGTTACCGCCACTCCGGGTTTGACCCGGAGACTACGGGTTTCGGGGACGTATATCTGGGCTACGGGTTCAGATTTGAAATCTCCGGGTTAAACATATTTTGTTTATTTTTATTTGCAAAAATACTTTGAGTGTCTACTCTAGGGGTGTACAAACTGGGGGTCGACGGTGGGAGAAGAGGACAGAGGACCCCCCAGAGCGGCGCAGAGCAGCAGAGGAGTTGGACAGCAGGAGCAAAGCAGGTCAGCAGAGGAGGAACGCTGGGGAGAAGCGTGCCCAGGGGTCCAACCCAGAAGTCCTCATTGACTTCTGGTGCCTGCCGCTGCTACAGCGCGCTCCTCTCTCGCCATCCAAATCCTCTGCGATCCTGTGCCACTCTGGCGAGCTGCGGTCCTCTTCTCCCGCCGCTGTCCTCTGCCAGATTAGGAGATGATGAGGAGGAGGGGTGAGAGTTCACCACAGCCTCCCTCCTCACGGAGTCTCCTGACACAGGCTCCATCACTGCTCTCTGCTGCTGCTGCCACTGGCCCCCTCGTGGAGCCTTCCGCATCCGCCACCCTGCTCACACCACTGAAATGCTTTTCTTCATGTCCCGTCTACCGTCCAGGTAAGGCTGAGATTATACTTTGTGCTTGAGTACGCGCCCGACGCTCAAGCGATCTCTGCCCATACTGATCCAGTCGATGGGGGGTGGCATGGCGGATGCGTGGCTGTGACAGCATGAGCTGGTTCCCCATGATTGGCTGAACCGCTGCTCATGTAACTTGACCATCGCCTGAGCGCACACTAGGGGCGGCCTCTAAGGATCCTGCAATTTGTACTTGGCGTGTGCACGTGCACATGCGCTTTCACACACAGTATGATCTCAGCCTAAGACTACTAGTGCTGTGCGGTGACATGGAGTCTGTGGGGGGCTGACAGGAGGAGGCTGGGGACTAAGAGGAGGATGGGGGGCTGTGAGGAGAAGGCGGGTGGGGGCTGTGAGGAGGAGGAGACTATATGAGGGCTGTGAGGAGAAGGTGGATGGGGGCTGTGAGGAGGAGCTGGGGGCTGTGAGGAGGAGGAGGAGACTATATGAGGGCTGTGAGGAGGAGCTGGGGGCTGTGAGGAGGAGATGGGGTTTGGAGGAGGAGGAGGGGGGGCTGTGAGGAGGAGAAGGAGGAGGGGGCTGTGAGGTTTAGGGGGTCTGTGATGTTAAGGGAGGAGGGGGCTGGGAGATGGAGGAAGGAGAGGTTCTGGGGGAGGGGCTGAGAGATGGAGGTGTGCAAGGAAGAGATGGGGAGGAGAGAAAGGGTGTCTGTTTTTGTCCTGAAAACATGTAGGAAATGTCTGGATTTTTATTTAATTTTCCTACAGTCCCTGGTGTCCTCTTTTTTGAATGTTCAAATATGGTAACCCGAATAAAGTTCACTTTGAGCCAAAGGTTCGCAGCAAGCTAGCTTAACACTAAAAAGTCAACGGAATTGCACTCAATTAATTTTAATTACTTTTGCTTTTTAAATAGGCAATCCATGGTGTTTTCCCCCCTTTCTTTGTTTTTAATTACAGGATTGAAGCAGGAGGTCTCCAGAGCTGAACCCTATGAATTGCAACTACGGGGTAAGTATCTCTGGAAGAAGGGGGTCACCATAGTAGCTGAAATTAATGCGGTTCAGCTCCACAGACCCCCTGCTTCAATCCTGTATTTAAAATGAAAATAAAAAAAAGCCGCTTGGATTGCTCTTTTAAACTCGATTAAACATTTGACATTGTTTTTTTTTTTAAGTTGCTGAGCTGCTATTTCAAAATATGGTAAAGCGAATCTCGGTAGGTTCTCACATCTCTAGACCATTAGCACAGTGCAGGTTCAGAGAGAATGATTGACAAGAGCCTTGTCCCTTGTTGGATAACCACTGAGCTTTCACCAGTGTAACACAGAGAAACAAAACAAATATTTGTGATTTTCTCCCCCTACGGTTTATTGAGGGTCTGATGTCTTTGAACTTTGCTGCTCTTCCCTCTGTGTGATTGCAATCACAAGACAGGACATCTACTGCTAGTCTTAAGAAACTAGGAATGGAAATCTCATAGATTTACAATGCGAGTGTATTGCGTTGTGCCATGTGGGAAGGATAGGAATGTGCAAGCAAGTTTGTAGTGTGCAAACGCTGGTCAGGTGGTTACAAAAAGAGCAAGTGAATGAAATTAATCATTTACTGTTCGAACCTCTCCTACACAATGGCAATAAGATGTCCCTTGTGTTTACTGTTTACAACACCAAATAATAGTTCTTCAAAGCATTTTGCAGATGTAAAATTTGGAGCAATTTTAGTCTTGGAAAAAAAGATGAACAAATTGCCCAGTTTTGAAGTAAGGTAGGCATTTGTATTTGAATACAGTAACTTATTCATAAAGATGTTAACTGAAATAAACACAGCTTTAAATCTGTAGACCAAGCATGTCAAACTCAAAGGCTAACACGGGCCAAATAAACAAGGTTTAAGTTTATGTGGGCTGCAAAAAAACAAAAACTCCAGGTACCTCAATCCCGCAATGCTATATTTTGGAGGGGAGGTGTTCAGAGAGTGTGAGACAGATGGTGTGTGAGACAGAGGGTCTGTGAGAGTGATGGTGAGAGAGACTGAGGGTGAGAGAGACTGAGGGTGAGAGAGACTGAGGGTGAGAGAGAGTGAGGGTGAGAGAGACAGGGGTGAGAGAGAGTGAGGGTGAGAGACAGGGGTGAGAGTGAGAGAGAGACAGAGAGAGGGTGAGAGAGAGACAGAGAGAGGGTGAGAGATAGAGAGATAGAGAGACAGAGAGAGGGTGAAAGACAGAGAGACAGAGAGAGGGTAAGAGACAGAGAGAGGATGAGAGACAGAGAGAGGGTGAGAGACAGAGAGACAGAGAGAGGGTGAGAGAGATACAGAGAGAGGATGAGAGACAGAGAGAGGGTGAGAGACAGAGAGGGTGAGAGACAGAGAGACAAAGAGAGGGTGAGAGACAGAGAGAGGGTGAGATACTGAGAGCCAGAGAGACAAAGAGAGGGTGAGAGACAGAGAGACAGAGAGAGGGTGAGAGAGATACAGAGAGAGGGTGAGAGACAGAGAGAGGGAGAGAGACAGAGAAACAGAGAGGGTGAGGGGGTGAGTGACAGGGTGAGGCCAGGTGAGTGACAGGGTGAGGCCGGGTGAGTGACAGGGTGAGGCCGGGTGAGTGACAGGGTGAGGCCGGGTGAGTGACAGGGTGAGGCCGGGTAGGTGACTCCAGGCTGGCCCCCATGCCCCATCAGCATCTTATCCCCACCCCCTGCCCCCCATCATTATCTGCCCAGGCTGGCCCCCATGCCCCATCAGCATCATATCCCCCACCCCCTGCCCCCCATCATTATCTGCCCATGCTGGCCCCTATGCCCCATCATCATATTCCCCACCCCATGATCATCTCGGCATCTCCCCCCCCAAAAAATATTGTCCTTACCTTAATCCCAGGCTTCCAGGCAGGAGGCAGTCCCACAGACGTCTCTGAAGCTTTCTCTGCCGGGGTGTTGGCTCCGCCCCCCCCTGTCCTCTCCACATCACACACATGGCACGAGTGCAGGATGACTGCGCCCGGCCACCGTCCAGCCCCAGCAGGCCAGCTCTTCCTTCAGACGTGCTTGCCTCATCCGCCACGCCCGCGCGCACCACTGCGTTTGCTACTCCGGCCACATGCTTGCTACCATTGCCCACACGCTCACCGATGCACACGCCCGCCGCACCGTTATATTGGCTGGGCCACAAAGATATTCGTTGTTGGCCGCATGCGGCCTGCGGACCGCGTGTTTGACATGCTTGCTGTAGACCATGCAATATCCTTCATGTGTTTTGTTTTATAACTCAGTTCTGTACTATGAGAAAATACTTTTAGCATTTATTTTTTAAAACAACTCTGAATGTTATTTTTTTTTGTAACAATTTTTTTATTGGACACGTTCACATATTAATGTACATACAGAAATGTCATGAGCCCATAACATTTCAACTCAATTCAATCAGGTAGTGACCAATAACATTTTCCCGTTTTCTATAGCGGGAAAGAGAAAGAGGGGGGGAAAAAAAGAGGGGGGGGGACAGAAGGAGACAAACAAGTGGGGGGGGGGGTGGGAAATGGATGGATAGGTGGGGGGGCGGGGGTGGGGGTTTCGCCCAGAGGCTTCCTTGATACTCTTTCCTGGGGTCAGGAGGGTACTAAAGGTCCAGAAGGTTGACCTTTTTGGGCTTTATCTCTCTAACCAAGGGTCCCAAGTGTTCCAAAACTGAGGCATCTTCTTTTGGAGCATAGCCGTCAGCTTCTCCATAGTCATGACCTCATTTATTCTTCTAACTACTGTAGTTCTCGAGGGGGCCTTAATCTGTTTCCAGGCGGCCGCTATAGAGCATCTGGCCGCTGTCAGCATGGCCGTGATCAGCCTAGACATTGGCGGAGGAAGGTCCTCAATGGGTTTGCTCAGCACCAGGGTCAGAGGATCCAGGGGAAGGGGGAGCCCCGTGACCTCGTAGATAAGCATCTGGATCATGGTCCAGTACCTCTGAATCTCCGGACATGACCACCAAATGTGGGCCATGTCCCCCTTTTGACCACATCCCCGCCAGCACAGGTCCAGTGTGCCGGGATAGACCTGGCTCAGCCTAGCTGGGGTCAGGTACCACTGAAATATAATTTTATAGATATTTTCTTTTATTGTTGTGCAAATTGATGTTTTAGCGGCTTGCTCCCAAATCTCCTCCCACTATTCCCGGTCTATTAGGAGGCCCAATTCCTCCGACCATTTTTGCATGTAACGGTGATTCGGTGGGCTAGATGTCGGCTCCATTCTTTTATATATCTCGGAGATCAGACCTCTTTGGTAGGTGTTTTTAATGCATAAGAATTCAAATCTGGTTAGCGGGGGGAACTTGGAGGTTGGGGATAATGATAATAGGAAGTGACGAACTTGTAAATACTTGAACAGGTGGAGACCCTGGATCAAGAATTTATCCTTTAGCGCCTGGTAAGTTAAGATCTCCTTCTTCTGCAGCAGATCGGCAACCATCCTAATATTGTGACTCTGGAATTGGTCAAATTGTCTTGGGGAACACCCTGGTGGGAAATTGGGGTTCCCAAAGATTGGAGTGAGCTGGGAAGGGGAAGCTAACAGACCATACTTCCCTTTGCTTTTTAGCCATACGTCCCACGTGCATCTCATTGCTCCTAGGTCGAACCTCTGTGGTCCAGCCCCGCTGCCGCCTGTGGTCCATAATGCCACTTGGAGGGAGTGGGGGTGTGCGTAATATGACTCTATTTCGAGCCAACAAGCTGTGGCCGGGTCGCAATTCCAAACTACAGCCTGCTTCAGTTGTGCTGCGAGATAATACCTGACTATGTCGGGAACCCCCACACCTCCTCTTGCTCTTGACGGGAGCATCACTGATCTTGGGACCCTGGGCCTTTTATCATTCCAAATGAATTGGAGGAGTAGGGATTGAATGTTTTTTAGCGCTGCTTGTGGCACCGCAATTGGGAGGGTTTGGAAATTATACAATAACCTTGGGAGAACATTCATTTTTACTGAAACCATTCTCCCGAACCATAAAATTTGGTCTTTTTCCATGCTTCCAGGTCTTTTTTAATCTGATCGAATAGGGGGGGGGGTAGTTATATTGGAAGAGGGTATTGTAGGAGTTGGAGATTTGAACCCCAAGATATTTAATGTAGGTGGAACTCCACTTGTATTTATAGTTAGCTTGAATAAGTTTCCACGTCTGGGCTGTATATTTAAGGCTTCTGACTTGTCCATATTCACTTTATAATCAGAGACTGACCCAAATTGGGTAGCCTTTGAAGGTTGGGGAGGGAGGTGTGGGGGTCAGCGAGGGTCAGAATCACATCATCAGTGAATAGAGATATGTTGTGTTCTCTTTCCGCAATTTGGATCCCCTTAATACTTTTTTCTTCTCTGATTGTGGCTGCTAGGGGCTCAATAGTTAGGGCGAATAGAAGGGGGGAGATCGGGCAAACTTGTCTGGTCCCGTTCCTAATTTTTATTGGGTCTGAGAAGCCACCTGATAGTTTAACATATGCTGTTGGATTTTGGTAGAGGGCTCTCACACCCTCCAGGAAAGGGCCACAGAAGCCAAACCTCAGCATAGATTGGTCTAGAAAGGACCACTTGATTCTGTCAAATGCCTTCTCAGCGTCAAGGCTCAGAATCATTGCTTTGGAACCGGTGAGATGCACGTGGTCAATTATATCCACAATTTTGCGGGTATTGTCGGAGGCCTGTCTTCCAGACACAAAGCCTTCTTGATCTACATGTATGAGTCTAGGGAGAATTGCGTTTAGCCTGTTTGCCAGGATCTTACTGTAGATTTTGAGATCGGTATTTAACAGGGAGATGGGCCTGTAGTTACCGCAAAGGTGCGGGTCTCTACCCTCCTTATGAATTATAGCTAGATTTGCTGCTGTGATTGTGGCGGGAATCGGCTCCCCTTGAACGAAGGAATTGTACATATCTAGTAGGTAGGGGGAAAGGGTCGGCATGAACATCTTGTAGTAAGAGTTCGAAAAGCCGTCCGGGCCCGGAGTTTTGGCTAACTTGAGTGAGCTAATAGCTTGAGATAGTTCCTCTTGGGATATATTTTTGTTCAGACTCGCTACCTCCTCGGGGGATAGGGATGGGAGGTTACATTGCTCTAGATATTGTGTGATTGTATTGAGGCTGACCGGGTGTTGGTCTGGTGGGTGGAGGTTGTATAAGTCTGAGTAAAAGTCCACGAATTCCTGCGCTCTCTCTTTTTCTATATATGAGACCTGCCCTTTTCTTGTCTGAATACGGGCTATCTGGGATTTAACTCTGGCGCCCCTGAGCTTTGAGGCCAAGAGCCTATCTGCTTTATTGCCTTTGTCATAGTATTTTTGTTTTGACCACCTGAGTGCTTTCTCTACGTCTTCGAGTTGGGTCTGTTTGAGGGCAGATCTAGCTAGATTTAGTTGTTTTAGCGTTTTTTAGATGCCGTGGTTTTATGTTGCTGTTCCAGCTGGGTGATCTTGTCTGTGAGGTCCTTTTGGAGCTTAAATTTCATTTTTTTAATAAGAAGCGATTGAGATCAGGTCTCCTCTGATAGAGGCTTTATGAGCCTCCCAGAGCATAGCTGAGGCTGAGACGGAGCCTGCATTGATTTGTAAAAACATTGATAGTTTTTGGCGTATTGTTTTCTCCGTTTCAGGATAGTTCAACATAGAATCGTTTAACTTCCATTTATACTGGGTGTTTTTCACAAAGGTTAGGGATAGGTTGAGGTCGATCGGTGTGTGATCGGACCAGGTGATTGAACCTATATTTGACTGGGAGGATGCTTGGAAGACATTACTCGTACCCAGAAAATAATCGATCCTCGAGTAGGACTGATGAGGGGTGGAGAAAAAGGTATAATCCTTTAGACCCTGGTGCTGAGCCCTCCAGATGTCCACTAGTGAATATTCCTCAATGATGTCTCTAAATTTCTTGGCTTTCTTTTGGGACTGGGTGGCGTATGGAGAGGGAGTGGATGGTAGGAGGGTGGGGGTGGGGTTTGATTTGTCTTGTGTGTGGGAGGCCACCATATTAAAGTCTACGCCTATGATCAGGGAAGAGAGGGATTGCTGCTCCAATGATTCAAGGAGATTTCTTAGGAAGGGGAGTTGGTTATCATTTGGGGCGTAAACATTGACAAGTGTAATTGGCGTAACTGCAAGGGTGCCCTGGATTACCAGAAATTGACCGTCTGGGTCTGGGAGAGACTTAGCCAGAACAAAAGGGACCCCTGTTCTAATGAGGATGGCTACTCCTCTTTTTTTGCTTGGCGAGGATGCGAAATATGCCTGGGGGAATACGCTTTTGAATGTGTTGGGGGGCGTCGGGGAGTTAAAGTGAGTCTCTTGGATGGGAACAATGTCACCCTTAGATTTTTTTAGGTCCATAAGGACTAGTTTCCTTTTTTTTACTGAATTAAGGCCTTTGATATTTATTGAGATTAGTTTGATGGAAGACATTATGTTTTTGGAGGCATTTTCAGAGCTCTAGGCTCTGATGCTTTTGTATTTCCCATGTCAAGAGCTCTATTTTGGGTTATGGGGCGTAGGTCCAGGTACGAGATGGAGGAAGATGTAGTGGATGTCTCAGGGCGGGGGAGGGAGGGGCGGGTTGGCCACAATAGGGAAGGAGAGAGCAGATGGGCCTTTGCAGGGCCCCAGGAGGAACTTCCAGGACAGTGAGCGTGGGGTGGGGTGCAGGGCCCGAGACCTTTAAGTTAAACCACTTGAAACAGTTTAGTGGTGGGGAAACTTTCACTGTTCATAACTGTGCAGTGGGACTTGTACTTTCATTGTTCGAGTACTTTGAGAGTGGGGGGAGATTCACATCTTTGTGCTCTTTTCCTTTAACCATTTTTTGGACATAATCAGATTAGGCATATGCGTATTAATTGCTTTATAACACTTTCACATTAGGGGGGGGAGGGAGGAAGGGGAGGGGAGGAGGGGGGGAGGAGGGGAAATGGGGGGGAGGAGGGGGAGGGGGAGGAAAGTGGGGGAGGAGGGGAGAAGGAGAGGGGGGGAGGGGGAGAGGGGAGGGGAGGAGGGGAGGGGATGGAGGAGGGGAGATGAGGGGAAGGTGTACAACCTTGTTGCATTTTCATCTTTACATTTATATAACACATTCTCCATTGACATTTGCATGTTAACATCTTTCTAACATATTCCCGTAGGACTTTGCGCTTCTAGACTTAGATTCTCATTTCTGAGTCCCAACCTCTATAGTAGTTTAGCGGGTGAGAGGGGGTATAGAGGGGGGAGAGGAGAGGGGGAGGGAGAGAGGGGGGAGGAACTTATTTACCTTGTTGTTGGGCTTCAACAGGTCCCTTGAGCTTTGCTTCTGGAGGATCAGTATTCAGCTGAGTGGTTTTGGGGAGGGGAGGGGGATGAGGGTGGGGGGTGGGGGGGAAGGAGGAGAGAGGGGGAGGGGGAAGGAGGGGGGAAGGAGGGGGGAGGGGGAAGGAGGGGGGGAAGAGGGGGGGAAGAGGGGGGGAAGAGGGGGGGAAGAGGGGGGGAAGAGGGGGGGAAGAGGGGGGGAAGAGGGGGGGAAGAGGGGGGGAAGACGGGGGGGAAGAGGGGGGGAAGAGGGGGAGATGGAGGAGGGAGGGTGTCACGATTGTGCTCGCCACAAACCGGGACCGGACCGCGGGGCTGAGGCTGGGTTATGAAATCACCGACCTTATACCGCGCAGACTGGTCCGGAGTGCGCAGTTCATAGTCAAACAGGCCGGGTTCAGGACTGGAGATAACAGCATAGTTGTTGGGCAAGCCAGAGTCGGGGTAGGAGATATCCGGGTAGTCGTAGTGCAACCAGGGAGTCGGCAACAGGAAATCAAGCTGGTCCTTTTGCGTCAGCGCAATCGCTGCAGGTCGGGAACGAGGTTTACGTGAGTGGCGTCCACGACCCATGGCTCCGGTCTAGGAGAGGGAAGACTGACCGCAATAGGCACACCACCAGGCAGCACTAGTAACCCCGTGTTACAGCGCAAACGAAGCAGGTCTGTAAGAACCAGGAACTCAGGAACTCAGCATAGCAGCAGCAAGCCTGGAGGAAACTGGACGAGTACAACGAACTGGAAACAAAAACAGAGATACATAACGAAAGAACAGGGCTTGTGGCAGAAACACAGGTAACATCCCATAAGGATCTATGCTCGGCAAGGAAGTGAAGCCAAAGCAGGATATTTAAAGCGACAGTGACCAATCCGGACGAGGGGCATGGCGGAGGCGTGTCGAGGAGCTGCTCGTGAGTGGCTGAGAGACCAGGAAGTAGTGGAGCACAGCTGAGAGTCTGTAACACCAGTGCCAGAATCCAAGATGGCGACGGCAGAGTTCAAGGTATGCATTGGGCGGCGGCATGGGTAGCGATGGGGGGCAGGGGCAGCAGCCGCTGCAGTACTGGTAGTGGGTAAGGAGGAGTCACGCCGCAAGGGACATGGCCCCCGATTCCTTACAGTACCCCCCCTTCAGGATCGACCTCAGGACGATCATAACCACTCCTAGAGTTGGGGGACCTGGAATTGTTCCGGAATTGTCTAGGATGGAGAGTAGAGTTGTGGTCCAGAGACTCGTGGGCACTCATTGGTCTCAGAGACATGGATTTATTCCTATATTGTTTTAGTTGAGCAGGGCATCCGTAAACCAGCAGTTCATTGGCGAGTACAAACTTAGGATAGGAAAGTGGTGGTAGAGAAATTATTGGTACGTGGCTCGCCACGCGAAATGGCTTGGAAATCCAAGGCTGTGAAAAATCAGGGGGTTCCAGAGCAGAAACGGCAGAAGGGCCCCCGTTGGGAGCCCAGTCCCTAGTAATGGTACCAAAATTCAGGACAAGAGGCACCAATAGTTGAAAGAGCTTATCAGGGCGACCTTCCGGACAGACAAAGTCTTTGCTGACATCATCATGTGGGAATTTGAGAGGGTCTTCTCCTCCAGAGGTTTTCCGGGTAGTGGTCAGCGAGGGTATAGGGTGGGTGGGTGCATTGCCAGGTATGGGTATAGTAGATGACAAGGTGAACAGTAAACCAGGCTTAGGGACCGAAATCTTGAGGTGTGAACTGAGTATTTCCAACACAGAGGACGCAGGCACAACAGAAGGTTCCGTGAGGGATAACCATGGGTTCGCTGAGGCAGAGAAGCAATCATTAGTGGAGCTACCAAATATTGTAGAACGCTCAGAGAGAGACAATATAGTCTGTGATCTCCACTTCCCAGAGTCCAAGCCAGAGACAACAGGGAGAGAAACCCCATAGTTAAAGTCATACTGAGGTACTTCAGGGGCCACCGAATGGTCCGTGAAAAGAAACTGCCTTCCCGCACTGGGAATTTGGAGCGCAGCAAGGGTTACTTCGGATATGGCACCAGAGTCCGGGGAAGGTATACAGGGCCTTGCAGAGATTTGAACAACCGCATGAGGCGGATTACGTGCTGCAACGAACTCCAAGGGCATTGTACTTGTCATAGGAGTGTCAGTAGGCTCTGGATCTTTAATATCTGGAACTTGACAATCAGGCAGTGCAGGGGCAGCGGAGGGAGGGGAGCTAGTGTCTGGAGCTGGAGGCTCAGAATCAGTAACAGGGACACTGGTAGAAGGAGAACTAGCGTCTGAAGCTGACACCTGGGATTCAGTGACAGGTACTGGGGAAGTTAGAGGGTCAATAAGCGGTAAGTTGGGACCGGGGAAACTCTTAACAGCAGAAACCTTAGTAGGAAAAAGAGTTTTATCAAAAACTGCAAGGGCCCTAACTGGGGTACTTGTCATGACAAAATCAGAAATAGGTATGTTTACTAGTGCAAAAATTCTGATAACGGAACTGCTAGCCAGTGATGTGGGTGTCTGGGTTACACTAATAAGAAAATCAGATACTGTGGAAAGTGACTTAGGACTAATCACAGAAGTTCTAGGTTTGCAGGATATGTGTGAGAAGGTACCCTTTAACACAGGGGTTTTAATCTTAGCCCTAAATAACCCAACGGTTGCTGGAGCACATTTAGATGCAGTGCTAAAGGACTGAGGTTTAGCAAGTGAAGGAAGACAAAATAGTTCAGATTTATACACCTGAATTTGTAATGTAGGCAGGGTGGTTTCTGACTGTACTAAGGGGGTGACAGCAGATACGCGGATCTCTGGAGGGCTTGCTTGGGAAGGAGTGTCTGGGAAATCAGAAAAGACTACAGATTCCATGACAAGGGAACTATGTGCTGAAGCAGGGATCTCAGCATTCTGAGTGACAGACTGGGTCAGCGAAATACCTGGGAGAGGGGATTCTGCGAACAGGCTTAGAGAAAAACCCGGTTCCTGAATACCTTTAACTGGAACCAGGATTTTAGCAGAAGTTTCAAGGATACGGCAACGGAAACTTGAGCTGAAGCAGGGGGATTGTAGTAAACAAATTTCAAGGACTCAGCAAGCTTAGGGGAGTCATTCAGTGCAACCTTTGCTGTCAGACTTGGGGATTCATTCTCTGATGCTAGAAATGATGCATTAGCCTGGGGGCAGCAAGGATTTACAGGGATCAATGCAGATAGTACCTGAGAGTCACAAAGAGGGAGATTTGCCTCTGAAATTGAGGATACAAGGAGTTCCTCCTCTGGAGCCAAGGATGTGGCCTTAGCTGGCGAACAGGGGATTACAAAAGGAGGCTCATAGGGCTGACCCGCAGGGGTTAATATAGGAATGAGCTCGGGAACAGAGCTTAGGGATTCTAACTTAGAACGTTGAAGCAGAAGGGATCCCTTCTCTGACATGGGGAGCATGCAGAGCTGCCTATCAGGGGTTAAAGCAGAAAAAACCTCAAGGGCAGGAGTTAGGGATTCTGAGTTAGAAAGTGAGGGTAGATTCTCAGATACTAGGGCTGTAGCTTTGGAAATACAAGTATACTCCACGGGAACCTCACAAACCTGACTGGCAGGGGTTAAGGCAGACATATCTTTGGGATTTAAGCAATGGGAGGTGCAATCAGGGCTAGAAATCATGGCAGCTTCTACCTTAGGGGCAGTGATAGTGGGGTGGTTTGGACATTTTTTGGAGAGGGAGGTGCCCCCAAAGGTTTAACAACAGGACTGACAGAAAAGGGTTTGTGAATAGTCTGTGCGTAGGCAGCAAGTAGAGGTTCACGCTCACTTATGTTCCTGTCAAATTCCAGGAATAATTTAAGGGTGGTGTCTATGGCCTGAACCAGTACCCCAAAATCCCCAGTTTCCAGTCCCGGAGTGGACTTAAGAAGGAGCAGTTGGGAGTACTGGGCTTGAAACATCTTCTTTAACTCTCTACATTCCTGAGATTTAGTCAGTATTTCTTTACGAGTCAGTCTTTCTGCAGGGGTTAACCCTTCGTACATACAAGTAAGATTAGGCGGAGGCAGTTTTTCAAACAAATACTGTTCTTCAAACAGGGACTGGTCCGCAGCCTGGGACATGGGTTTAGTTACACATTTACCAACCCCCGCCACGGCGCGGTCCAGTTTTGTGGGGCCGAGCATACTGTCACGATTGTGCTCGCCACAAACCGGGACCGGACCGCGGGGCTGAGGCTGGGTTATGAAATCACCGACCTTATACCGCGCAGACTGGTCCAGAGTGCGCAGTTCATAGTCAAACAGGCCGGGTTCAGGACTGGAGATAACAGCATAGTTGTTGGGCAAGCCAGAGTCGGGGTAGGAGATATCCGGGTAGTCGTAGTTCAACCAGGGAGTCGGCAACAGGAAATCAAGCTGGTCCTTTTGCGTCAGCGCAATCGCTGCAGGTCGGGAACGAGGTTTACGCGAGTGGCGTCCACGACCCATGGCTCCGGTCTAGGAGAGGGAAGACTGACCGCAATAGGCACACCACCAGGCAGCACTAGTAACCCCGTGTTACAGCGCAAACGAAGCAGGTCTGTAAGAACCAGGAACTCAGGAACTCAGCATAGCAGCAGCAAGCCTGGAGGAAACTGGACGAGTACAACGAACTGGAAACAAAAACAGAGATACATAACGAAAGAACAGGGCTTGTGGCAGAAACACAGGTAACATCCCATAAGGATCTATGCTCGGCAAGGAAGTGAAGCCAAAGCAGGATATTTAAAGCGACAGTGACCAATCCGGACGAGGGGCATGGCGGAGGCGTGTCGAGGAGCTGCTCGTGAGTGGCTGAGAGACCAGGAAGTAGTGGAGCACAGCTGAGAGTCTGTAACACCAGTGCCAGAATCCAAGATGGCGACGGCAGAGTTCAAGGTATGCATTGGGCGGCGGCATGGGTAGCGACGGGGGGCAGGGGCAGCAGCCGCTGCAGTACTGGTAGTGGGTAAGGAGGAGTCACGCCGCAAGGGACGTGGCCCCCGATTCCTTACAGAGGGATAAGGGGAAGGTATACATCTTTGTTGCGTTTTCGTCTTTACATTTATATAGCATGTTCACCATTGGCATTTGCATTTTGACACCTTTATAAACATAGCATATTCCCATTGGACTTTGCGCGTCTAGTCATAGGTTCTCACCTCTGAGTCCCAACCTCTATAGTGGTTTGCCGGGGGAGAGGGGGTTGAGAGGGGGGAAGGGGAGGAAGACGAGGGGGAAAAGGAACTTATTTACTCTTATGTTAAGCTGCAACAAGTACATTTATGTCGTTAGCTTTACTTCTGGAGGATCAATATTCAGCTTAGTAGTTTTAGGGAGAGGGGGGAGGAGGAGAGGGGAGAGGGGATGTGGGTAGGGGATTTGGAGCGGGGGAGGGGGGGAGAGGACGGGGGGGAACAAGGGAGAGGGGCAAGGGGGGGAGGGAGCAAGGAAGGGGGGGGCAAGGGGGAGGGGCCTCTGTTTGTGAAAAGCATCCTAAAACAAGTTCTCTGGAGGCTTTTTAGGCGCATCAACCGTGAGAACTTTTTTTTTCCCCCCAAGCCTGAAGTGCAGGACCATACTCTAAAAGCTTATTTTGACCCCCCCCGCAACAGCCCCCACCCGCGTCCCAACACCACTTGTCTATACAAGGAGTCCTGTTCTCCTGTAGTATGGGGAAAAAGTCAAGAGGGCTAGAGTGGGGGAGGGGGGGGGGCGGGGACCAAAGAAAGCACTGGGGGGAGATAGCAGGCCCCCCAGGTTCACGTTCTGAGGATTATGAACTCTCATGGAGAAGGCGGGTGTATAACAGACCTGGTAGCTGAGGATCGTTGCTGGAGTCATCGCCGCTGGTTATATGGCTTTGGGGATGCGTCGAATTGAGGCTCCTCTGTTCGCACGAGTGGAGACAGGGACAGCTCTCTCAGCCACCCCCTCGGAGAGAGCGTCCAGTGCCCCCGGCTCGCCCCCGGCACCCTCCCCGACCGAAGAAAGGGGTAAGAACTCCCCTTCAGGCGTGCCCCCCACCCCTCGGAGGTGCCACACACCCGGCACCCGCACAGATAGCATCGCCTCCCTGGATCCCCTCCCTAGACTCGGGGAGAGGCCCGGGGCCCCGACGGTGAGGCAGCCAATGGGTTAAAGGGGCAGTGGGGTCAGAGGGGAGGGCACGGGGGAGATCACAAGGGTCGAGGGCAGGGACGGGTGAGCGCCTGGGAGCTGAACCCGGTGCAAAGTAGAGGGGGGGGGGGCAGTAGGAGAGGGACGACCCCCCTCATCAGGGCGGCCTCCTGAGCTGCGACTGCAAAAAAGGTATGACGGGAAAGGAGCCAGTAGTATTCAGGGTTAGGCAGTGGTGGCGCCATTGGGAGGAATTTTTCTACTTTAGCCAGAGGGGGAGACGAAGAGCCGATCGCGGGGAAAGCTCTTGTGAGGCCCTCAGGAACAGCTGGCCCTGGGCTGTGGAGGTGGGGTCTGGGTGTTTCTCGCAGCGTTTACCCTTCTGGAGGCACCGGGAACAGACCAGGCCAGGCCAAATGGAGCAGCTGGGGGGCACCGGTGTTCAATCTTTCTCCAGGAGCTGCTACGGGTCGCAGCTCTGGGCACTCTCTGGGAGGCAATTCTTTCAGAGGCTCTGTGTTGGGGCGCTGAATGGTGGGAACTCGGCTCCTCCTCTCCTCCCCTCTGGTGATCCAGCCCCTGGAGGCCTAAAGATTTTAGAGATGCCGGGGCGTCTTCTGGTCTTGTGATTGATCTGAACCTGCCGTTCCTTTGGACGATCAATTTAAATGGGAAACCCCATCTGTAGCGGATCTTTTGGTTGTTTAAGATTCTGATAAGGGGTCACGTCTTCTCTCTATGGTGGTTCTGGAGAGGTCGTTGAAGACTTGCAGGGCTTCATTCTGAAAGTTGATTTCTCCTCTCTCTCTGCACTCATACATTAGTTTTTCTTTTATGGAGTATGAGTGCATCCTTACGATGACGTCTCTCCTCCTTCTAGGATCCTCGGAACGGGGACCTAGCGCTCTGTGGGCGCGATCCATTTCTAGGTCTCTGGGTTCATGATCTGGGATCAGGGAGGAGAACAAGTCTTTCAGGTTTGTTTTAAGGTTTTCAATTTTTATTTCTTCAGGAATGTTGCGGATCCTAATATTTTGGTGGCGATCTCTGTTTTCTTGATCCTCGATCGCATCCTTCAGGGAGTTGATTTCATACCCCAGGTGACATATCTCTTCTTCCGCAGCTGTTTGAGAGAGGGACACTTCTTCTAGTGTTGTTTCCACTTTATCTGTGCGCTCTGCAAGTTCTTTTATTTCCTTTTTGACCCCCGTGATAGCTGTTTGAAGGTCTTCTTGAAAGTTGTGTCTCATCTTTATTGAGAATTGATCAAATAGGTTCTCAAGGTAGGTCTTTGTTGCTTCAACCGATTCTAATTTGTCCCCCAAAACTTCCCAGGCACCGCGTGTGTTTGCCTCAGTCCCCTGAGAGCTCTCTTCGGCGCCATCTTGGGGAGTCAGGGTTTCAGCTCCTCGACTTGCTGATTTAGGAACTGACTCACAGAACTTAGGGATGTCCTGGTTCCCTGTTTTTTTTTGCTTGTTTGCCATCTCCAGGCTTTTACATAGTCGGGTCCCCGAAAAGGTGTTTATTTGTTGTTTTTTTGTGCTGATATTAGGTGCTTTTAGGCAGGGAGTCTCGGGAGCTCTTCCCTCAAGCTACCATGCCAGCTGATGTCACCGGAAGTCTCTGAATGTTATTTTTAATGTCTTATAACGTAACAAGCATTTTTTGTTTCTATAGCAACCATTTACATAGTCATATACCCCTCCTCTTCTGAAGCAGGCTCTGGCACACCCTTTTTTGAGCCCTGCCCTCTCTCTAGCAGTGCACCAATTGTATCTAGTTACTGCCTGGTCACATGATCTTCCACACAGAACTTTGCATCTTTGGTCCTCTTTCTGCTGTACTGACAGCCATTTAGTTAACCACCAAGCCAAATCTTTGCTGATCGATCACAGGAGAACGGATCAATCAGCATCTTAGCTAATTACTTATCATTGTGTGGATTGTATTGATGCACATACTAAAGGGGAACAAAATAGCAGCTTGAACTGCTGCTTTAACAGGCACCAACACTGCCACTGCCAATCATACAGATGGAGCAAGACTTACTGCCCCCAGCGCCATGGACAAACAATCAAACAAAGTCCACGGTCATGGGGACAGTGTCTGCTACAGCACAGCTGTGGGGGATCCATGCTTCTGAATGGGACCCCCCACAGCATTAACCCTTTGTTGCTGCAACCACTGCGGTTGTGGGACCACGATTGGCAATGGCACTGAAAGCAGTAAGTCTTGCTTTGCTACATCTGTATGTTGTTATCTGGGAGAACAACATCACATCAAACATCTGTACTTTATCTATCACAAATCTACTTTTCCTTCTCTGATACAGGCTGTTGTAATTACTACAAAGTAAGTAAGCACATAGTAAATACATCATGGCAAATGTCACAAGAGTATTTGATTTGGAAAGCAGCAGCTAGAAAAGTAAGGATTTATTAACATGGGCCTATTGACACATTTTTTTATCACTGTTGATAACACTACCATCCATCCAGTCTCCCAAGAAAATTGAATGGTCATTATATTTGACTCCTGACAATCCTTTCACATTCTCACTCTTGCTAAGTCTTACTGTTTCCTTGAGCACAACATGTAAGGGCTCCAGTCGAGGGTTTTGCTGGAACTTGACCTTACGTGGCTGTTGTAGCCATTGGTTCTTGTCAAATCTCTCCTTGGATTTAGTAATTGGCTGCACTGGTTCCTGAGCCTGCGTTGTTCCTGCCTGCTGTGTAGCTCTGCACCTGTTTGACTCTCCCTGTTATGAAGGGCTAGCCTCTTCCATCAGTAAGGGGCTGAGCATAATCCTTTTGTCACCTGTGCTAATTGCAAGCAGTTTGCCTTGCCTAGCCTTCCCTGTTGCTGAAGCCTTCTCTGGTGCCGACCCCACCCTGTGACCCCGACCATTCCTATGCCTTGACTCCAGCCTGTATCCTGACTTTGCACTTTTTCCCGCTTGCCTTAACCTCTGCCTAGATCACGACTACACTGCTCTCTCCTACTCTGACCCGCTTACCCATGACTCCAAAACCCGCATTCCGGACGTGGCTCTGGGTCGATGTTTCAAAATTCCCTCCTCGGCCCAGTGGTCCCGTCATGTTTGTGGCAAGCACCGTAACACAAAATTGCTAAACTGGGACACCTGGCCACCCTACAGGTAGTGTTTTACATTTCTCAGAAGTTTAGTATATCTGCTTCTATTGTTGATTTTTTTTTAAATACTGTACCTGCATATCAGTGTTTCCAAATGTAACCATACTTATTTAATAATAAAATGTTCACGATTTGTTACTGGATTTTCAGAGAAGCCCTAACTAAAAGGCTGAAAGAATGCAAAGAATACAGAAAATAAACTTCCAATCTTCAGTTACAAACATATGCAGGAATCCTGTAGCATGACAAAAAGCAATTCATCTAGCCTAGATATGTCAAAATGAAGCATCTTCATTCACAGCTCATTTTTTCTTTGCTGTGCTGGATCACAGCTCAGATATTCAGTTTCACATGGCAGCATTTCAACTGGAAGACTTCATTGCCCTAGAGTTCCACTTCTTTCTCAAAAATTACAGAAGTTTTGTAGCCTTGAAATTCCAAAGTACATGATCCCTTATTATGGGCAACTTTATAATTAAGTAATAATCCCCTCAGAACAGGGCATTATTGGCCAATAATGCCCTGTTCTGAGGGGATTATTACTATTATAGGCTAAATGTAGGCTTTTCTTTAAATTTTTCATAAAGATAAATTTTTGTAGTCATTGATTTTTATCAGCATGATTGTCTACATTCTTATGCTTTTACTGCAAGTGTATTAAAAGGAAGTTGTACATTCACACAGCCCCCTCTATACACACACACACATACACGCACACACACACACACGCACACACACGCTCTCTCTGCAACCCCCCTGTATATACACAAACACACTGTGCAGCCCCCCTCCTCTACATCCACAAAACACACTGCAGCCCTCCTCCACCATCTACACTCACAAAACACACACAGCAGCCCCCAATCTACACCCACAAAACACAGAAACACACTCTGCAGCCCTCCTCCACCATCTACACCCACTGACACACACACACACACACACACACACACACACACACACACACACACACACACACTGCAGCCCTCCTTTTTTCACCCACAAAACACACTGCAGACATACACACCAACAACAGACTGCTGCCCCCTCTACATCCATAAAACACACACCAGTGTGTGCCCCCTCTACACCCACTGCAGCCCCCATGTAAACCCTCACACTGCAGACACAAACACACACGCACACGCACACACACACACACCCAATGATGGCGAACCAGCTCCGTGACGTCACTGGCCCATCCCCAGACACGCCCACGGACGGCGCGCGCTCTAAGGCCAGGGAAAGCACCGCTTTCCCTCAGCCTCAGCGCGCCTCCGCACGGCTTCAGTGTATATGGACTCAGCCTTACTCGCTTATATCTGTGGTGCACCAACTAAGGGATTTCTTTCTTCTCTGTACCCCGGTGTACTTTTGTCTGCATATCCACTATCTCCCAGGTACAGATCTCTGTAATACGAGTTAGAGCGAGATTTGTCTCTAATTTTACTTAACCTTAGATTATCAGCAATTCCATCACCTAGCGCACCATCGATGCACACAGGTGCATGTACACTAGTACAACTTTTTTTCTTCTAGTTTTTTTACATTATAAATTAGGTGTTTTAGAGGGGATATGATAACTATATACAAATATATTCGAGGACAGTACAAGGAGCTTTCAAAAGAACTATTCATCCCAAGGGCAGTACAAAGGATTCGGGGCCATCCCTTAAGGTTGGAGGAAAGGAGATTTCACCAGCAACAAAGGAAAGGGTTCTTTACAGTAAGGGCAGTTTAATTAATTACCAATGAAGACTGTGATGGCAGATACAATAGATACAGACTGGGGTGGGGGATACCTGCTCAGCTCAAGTGTAAGAAGTTGGGTGCACTAGGGGTTCAAATATTTAGAATAGGGAAAAGGGTAACCAGAGCCAGAGAGTCACTCCTGAGAGGGAGAGTAGGCATGTACCAGCCTGTAGCACAGCTATGGTCAGTTTCATTGCCTCATCTGAATACACCTGCTGATCACTAGTGGATGCTATTATTGTTGTTATTTCTAACACTAGCAGCCACTGAGGTAAAGCCAGGAAAAGATTCTCCTCACCACGCTTTTAACTAACCAACAAATTCATGCTGCCTACCCCACTTGTATCGCGGAAACACTCGATATAGTGTGTAAATACTTGTGTCATTTTAGACAAACACTTGCACAAATCCTGAGAGACAGATTTACCAGTAGCATCTCACCTAGGTGCTACAATCTGAATTTACGGACACTGAACTCTCTTTAAATATTACTGTTATGCTAATTTGTCATACTGTGTTCCTATATTTTATCTATTAGTCCAAAGGACCCCATTAAAGTGTTTTAACATTATTCATAAATCTCAGACCTTTCAATACGTATTTGGGACATATACTTACCTGTGGTCACCCATATAACCACAACGAGGTCCAAACACAGATTCTCTCTACACTTTGTTCTACAGCCTGAGTTCCATTTTTCTACTAGCAAGTGCATGTGACTGGGGGCTTTTAATCACAGCCTACTCTTCCTCTCAGGAGAGAGACTCTGCCTCTGGTTACCCTTCTCTGTTCTAGATACAATAGATACCTTAAAAAAAAAAGTTGGACATCTTTTTAGAAACAAACGTACGCATGGATAAACCAAATGAGTAAACATGAGAAGGATGTTGATACAGGTTGTAATCTGATTGCCAATATTTGGAGTCAGGAAGGAATGTATCGTTCCTCTAATGAAACATATTGTAATTAGATAATGGTTCACTGGGATTTTTTGTTTTCTTTGGATCAATATACTGTAAATACAAATATAGAATTAGTACCTCATTTAATATAGGTTGAACTCGATCGACATATGTCTTTTTTCATAATCATCTACTATGTAACAATGTATCTAAGTATACAATCGTAAAAAAAGTATGTTTCCATATTCAAGTAGCTACAGTACACACTGTCCGGTATGTACTTTGAACTTGTAAACTTTGATCTATTTTTAAGTAATATGACAAATGTTTGCTTGAAATGTGTTTTAAACGTCATTCCTTTTGCTGCCAAAGTGGCCTTTGACACATGGCAAATTCACGTGTTGCTGGTCCCTATTGCAGCAAGGAGGTTAGAGCAGTTGATTTATTTTCTCACTAATTAAAACATGAAATAGAAGGAAGTCCAGAAAATCAAGATGACACTACACACACCATCAAGACATAATTGCTTCTTCAATATAGAGAAGAGTAAAAAAAGACCAACGGGTGAAAACGTGGCTTGGAATCCTTTACATGCATCATTGCCAGGTCCTCCGTGTCTGAAGTTACCCACCAGTACATTGCACCCAGTTAGGCAACACAGCCAGATATAGTGTACATTCAGAAGATAAAAGCGACGGGGCACTCTTCATCAGTGTGAAAGTGTGTTCTTTATTGGACAAAAAAAGTAAAATCAGTATTGCACAGAAGGGAAAAACAGTATTCAATAATACATGTCAGGGAGATCAACAAATGCATTATATCTCCTACGTGGTCGTTGCAATACAATTTATGTAGGGAAGATGATTAGGCACCTAATTTCTATGGGTGAAAGTTTTTTACAGTGAGTGCGGCACTTTAAGGAGGTGCGTAATAGTAACCCTGATGTGTTACCCTCTATGGATATGGAACACTTGATTCTATGCTCCTGGTCTATTAACTCAATCAGCAGCTATATTTAATTAATTACTCTGGTTATAAAATGGCCTTCGAATAAATCAATTCATGCCTTTATCTCAATACCTTTGAACTCATCCATGCTATACATTACTATCCAGTGCATGCCAATTAGGCAATAACGGTTGATTGTTTATTTGTCAAAGAGCCCACACCAAATTTTGTTCATTTTTAATTTCTTTTAATTGTAATTTAGGATTTTATTGTTATGTAGGACTTTTTGACTTTCACTATTTGTTAAGTGTGATTTTATCAAAATACATTAAAAGTTACATTTTAATGAATTGATTTGGGTACCTATATATTGAGTGCAGCAACAGAGGAACTCTTTCTCTCCCCCCATTATTCGCTTTGCAGATAAACAATAGCATTAATATTCTGTAATTGTATATATATTTGTTTATTTATAGATGAGAGTTTAGGAAGCACCAGGATGAGGGGTAATTTCATGGTTTGCCTTGACAAAGTGCCATGTGCGCGAATCAGTTGTTGGCTGATAGGTGACTTATCCATGCTCTTGTAGGGATTAACCAGTCACTGTAAACAATGGTAAGATCTCCTTGTTGAGGTGATGTGTATTGTTGAATACTTTGTATTCCCTTATGTGCAATACTGCTTTGACATTTTTTGTCCAATAAAGAACATGCTTTTATACTGACGCATAGTGCCCCAGTGCTTCTCTCTTCAAAATGTATGAAAAGAAGGAAGACAGCATGACAAATGCAGAAGTTCAATGTAATGGTTTAATGGAGATCAGTGATACAAACAATCAATATCCTTGTAGACGGACGTTCACAGAGGTACACAATTGGAGTCGTTATAATGTGAAATTATAATAGGCTTAATTGTGCCTTGTCCTTTTCATCAGGACATTATCCACACACAGGGGGGAACAAAGCTTCCATTCACTTGGGAGTATCTCTAGTGAAATCCTTGCAATTAGTTCACATCTCCATTAGTTAAGCATTTCTCTCATCCCAAACACATAGCATGAAAATAAGCAGATATAAGCAGTCTCTTAATAATGAAAGTCTTATCTGTTTATCAGCTGTAGAGTAAGCTTCTCTGCTCTCCTGGAACCGCACCCGTGCGTGCACAGAAAAATATCAGCATCCAGGTTTAGAAGTCTTATTGGGTGTCTTGCAATCAGCTCTGCTGTGTGGCTGGCAGAACTCAAGACATTGTGGTGTCTCCAAAGGTCAGCTCTCAGTCAGAGCTAAAGAGAGACACTTCCTGTCTCAAAGGCAGGCTTTTTGTAAACAATCTAATCAGGCAGGTGGTGTTTAGTAATTAACTACCACACTGCTAGATTAAAGGAACATTACTGAACAGGGATAAGTCCCCTGTTACATACCTCCCCTGTTTATGGGAAGCTCGGGCTTACCACGGCCAAAGCCCATCCTTCCACTCTCATTCTAGATATCTCTGTGACTTGAATGACAGTGGATGGAGGAAGAGAACCCTCTGTCCCGCTGGGATTGGAGCCCTTTCTCCAGTTTATTTTTGTCTCCTCCCGAAGATGCTTGAGATCAGCACTCCTCAGTCGCTCGAGGAGGACTTTTTCCACGTAAAGTCTTTTTATCGCGTGCGCGGTCTTGAGATTTCTGTTGCGTCGGGCACTCCTCTTTTTGTAGACAAAGTGTATGGCAACAGTTGTAGAGCAGTTAGGACTAGCCCTTAGAGTTTTCTGCTCTTGAAGTGGTCTTTCTGCAGCTTCTCCACACCACGGAGTCACCAGTTCAGCTTCTTCAGCTAAGGATTCTTCTGGCTTTGATTCTGCACTCCTACCTCTGTTTGTTGCCTGTTGGGCAGCTGTAGGTTTGACTAGTGCTTTCTTTGGTGGCTCAAACTTCGTAATTTTGTTTTGAAGTTGCGTGGAGTCCCCAACTCTCACTGCATTACGGGCATTAGTTACTGTGGGATACTGGTGCTTGGGCAGAGCCAATACCTTTTTTCGTATTGGAGGAATCTGTATCAGAGTCTCCTTCATATTCTGGAGCTCTGTAATTTTTGTCGTCAAAGTTGCCGCTGCATCTGTTTTCTCCTTGATGTACTGACTCAAGGGAATGGAACAGTCTCTCTGTCTCTCCAGCTCTTTCTCCAGTTGCTGCGCCTTCTCACACTCCCTCTCATACAGAGTCACCTGGTATCGAAGCTCCGCTTCCAACGATGCTCTGAAGACATGCAGCGTGGCCTTTAGCTCCTCATACTGCTCTGTGGGGACGTACTGGGTATTCAGACGTTCCTGCAGCGCTTGTACCTCTTTAGCAGCCTGCAGTTTTTCTTCCTGTAGCATTTGCTGCTTCTCCTCAGCATACTGGAGGTGTGTACGCAGACCTTGCAGTTGGTTCTGCAGTCGGTGCTCTGCGTCAAACTTTTCCTTGACTTCTTCTGTTAACTGGAAATTTTCTTCTTTCAGTTATAAGTTTTCTCTTTTTAATCTTGAACTTTCTCCTTTTTCAGTCTCTGTATTCTTCAGGGCTTCTTTGCAGTCCTCCTTCCATTTACGCACATCTGCTTTGAGAATGACAATCTCCTGGCGTGAGACTTCCTTCTCTAGGTTGAGGGTCTGAAGCTCCTTCTGAGAGACTTTGAGATCTGTATCAAGATTACCAATAGTTTCTTTAGCAATGTCCAGCTCCTCAGTGAGACTGTGTAGTTCCTTTCTGGAAACTTCCAGGTCTGTGCGGCAGCTGTTGGTCTCATGATGTGAGGCATCAAGCTCTATACGAAGAGTGTGAACCTCTTGCTGGAAGACTGTCATCTGCTTCAGTGCCTCCTCATACTTCCGCTTTAGCGTAGCCACCATTTTAACAGATTGGCTCTGCTTTTCATCCATGGCGGAGATAGTAGCCTTTGCAGTATCTAGCTCAGTCTTGAGATCCTCCAATTCGGTCTTGGCCGCAGAATAAATTGCGAGCACAGTCTTCTGTAGCTCAGCATTATTTTTTCTCTCTCTTCCTAAATCTTCACAGAGCAGATCACAGTCATGCCTGGCAATTTTCAGGGCGTCTTCAGGGCTGGTCAAGGGATCGTCACTCACTGGTTCCGGCTCCGCTTCCCTGGGATGACTAGTTGAGGATTCCTCACTGTTGGCACCGGACAGACACTTCTTTGGGGTACACAACTTCTGCCTTGGGCCCTCTGGATATTCGGTTAACCGTGGGACGAATTCTCAATTTTCTCTAGGCTGCAGGGCAACTCGGTCCCCCTTTTACTCCACAGGATCTGCGGACGTGTTTGTTCCTTCCACGGTAAGTGAAGAACTGCTTTTCTTTTTCTTCCTTTTTGATTTGGATGACACCGTCCCTTCAGAGATACTGGGGTCTCCATCTTCATTTGAAGTTTTAGCAGCTTCATTATATACGCCAGGCTTTTCTTGCAGCTACTTTAGCTGACAGAAATATTCGGTGATCCACTGCTCCCGCTCTGTCTCCTGCTGATCATATTCATCATCAAAGGGAGCGGTCTTTTCTGTTCGTGCCGAGTTCAGGCACCCCCACCATTCTTGGGGTGTTTTGTGGGTGTGACTCGGTTCGGGTTCCCCGTAAGAGATGTCTTCCTCTTTATTGGACTGGAAGGGCCACTCTTCCGTGGGGTAGGGTTCATTACAGGAACGCTGCATCTTGTCCTCCATTTTTAGGCTATCAGGTGTAATTTTCTTCCTGACCTCAGGAGGCGCTATTGCAGCTGTTGCCACTGTATTTGCTAGAACCCCCAATTGTGGTAGTCCCCAGCACTCTTGGGTAAATTTTTTTTTTTTTTTCAATATCAGCATTACTGTGCATGCATTTTATTTTATCAGGTATACAAAATGTGCAGTTGCTAGGTAAAAAAAAGTCTATTTGCTATACACCATTTACTTGCTGGGTACAATCCCTCCGCTTCAGCAACAGAATTTGGTTTTCTGCCTGAGTTCAGTAATTTTCAGTCTCATTTTTGGGTATTATGGCATTCACACTTCACTCTTTGGGTGTCTATTTTGCTCCCAAGATAATAGGCATACTTTTTTACTTGCAGAAAAAAACCCATTCTTTGCAGTGGACTATTTCTTTCATTCCCGGCAGGGTGACTCAACACTCAGCAATTGGCTTTGAAAAACCTTTTTCCTTTATATGGCAATTTTACACTCAGCATTTGTTTGCTAAAAATTCCCCTGCTTCAGCACAGTCTTTGTATCAATTTTCACACTTTTCTGCATATACTGCATTCACAGCTGGTAGCCCTATATGGTGTGCAACCTTTATTTGCAAAATCAGTACCCCTCATGGGTCACCATCTGTATTCACTGATTCAGCGAAACTTTTGAAAACAACAAACACCTATCCCTTTTCAAGGGCTGACTCACTTCTTGAACCCTGACTATGGCTGATAGGCAAAACCCCTATTTCAATGACCGTATTACACTTTGTGATAGGCAATTAAAGGTTGCAGTCAGCAGTCTCTTTGGATTGGGGAAAAGAGTCCATCCGTGGTTTTTGTAAGTCTCAGTGCAGTGTAAGTTTCAGTGGTGTGTACCCCTTTAACTCTGCCTCTGCTGCATGAGAGGTTTTTTTTTGTTGTTTTTTTCAAGTTGTTTAGACTGTTTGTAGGCAGAAAGCATAACAACAAATTTCACATAAAAACTCCGGTCCTTTTTAACTACAAAGACACCTCTTGTCCCACCTCGGACACCAAATGTAGACAGACGTTCACAGAGGTACACAATTGGAGTCGTTATAATGTGAAATTATAATAGGCTTTATTGTGCTTGTCCTTTTCATCAGGACATTATCCACACACAGGGGGGAACAAAGCTTCCATTCACTTGGGAGTATCTCTAGTGAAATCCTTGCAATTAGTTCACATCTCCATTAGTTAAGCATTTCTCCCATCCCAAACACATAGCATGAAAATAAGCAGATATAAGCAGTCTCTTAATAATGAAAGTCTTATCTGTTTATCAGCTGTAGAGTAAGCTTCTCTGCTCTCCTGGAACCGCACCCGTGCGTGCACAGAAAAATATCAGCATCCAGGTTTAGAAGTCTTATTGGGTGTCTTGCAATCAGCTCTGCTGTGTGGCTGGCAGAACTCAAGACATTGTGGTGTCTCCAAAGGTCAGCTCTCAGTCAGAGCTAAAGAGAGACACTTCCTGTCTCAAAGGCAGGCTTTTTGTAAACAATCTAATCAGGCAGGTGGTGTTTAGTAATTAACTACCACACTGCTAGATTAAAGGAACATTACTGAACAGGGATAAGTCCCCTGTTACAATACTGAACTAGACAAGACCTCTGTCACAAAAGCCAACCCCAATGTTTTAGTCTCTTGTATTTAGTGGCCTCTCACACACATTCTCATTCCACTTTGTCATCATTTGAGTTTTTTGGAGTGGATTAATTTAATGTGGAATACAATTATTAAATTTGTATATTTTTTATTCATAAGCATTGTTCTGGGCTAATAAAGGCAGCATCAAAAACTATTGGCACGTATAGTTTTTTGTATGGTAGAATGGTTTGGTTTTGCTAGCATTCCGCACTGCAGTACATTAAGTGAATTCGAAGAACCAGGTTTAAATTCTGATTTACGCTAGTCAGTTTGTGGTTTGTGTAATCTTAAAGAATATCATGCTGTCCCAGCATTATAAATCCAGATACTAGTTATGCCATTTTAGGTGTATTTAGTGTTTAGACTTGTGGGCTGTGTGTCATGTAAGATTTATGGATAGTTTATATTATGTTGCAATTTGGGCAACTACGATTGCTCCTTTACCATATCAGGAGACTAAGTACATTCGAGATACAGTAAATGTTTAGGGCACCTTTCTTTAGTAAATTGTCTTGCAAGATACTTGAAAAGCATTCTGGTGTCTACAAAAAGATTTCATTAGCTTTCCAAGACAGCAAATTATGTGCCCTTTAGATTTTCAATAGGAAGTCCAATACAAATGTAAAAGCTCTATTGAAAAGCAAAAGCAAAAACCCATTGTTATCCTTTTAAAAAATGTCCTGGGAAACTTTACATATTTGCACTTTTCTTCAAAATGTGTTGACTGAAGTTCCACGTTTTGGGTCATCAAAGCTGTCTGTTACCAGTTTTTCTTCCTCCGTTTCACCTCAGGACTTTGCTGACTATTTCAAGACAAAGGTGGATTCCATCCGGCAAGTCATCCCCTCTGTATGCTCAAATTGTACATTTCTTCCTAACTCCTGCCTTCCTTGACTCTTTTTCCTCTGTCACAGAGGAGAATGTGTCGCTACTGATGTCCTCTTCTCCCTCTAACACTAGCCCTCTTTATCCTATTCCCTCCCATTCCTCAAACCTCTTGCTCCTACTCTAATTCCTATACTCACACATTATCAACTCCTCCCTCTACTCTGCTGCCTTTCCCTCCTCCTTCAAGCACGTAACAGTTATACCCTTACTCAAAAACAGCAAGCATGACCCTACTTGTCCCTATAATTACTGCCCAGTCTACCTTGTATTCTTTCGCTTGCTGTATTTATCTCAACACCTAATCTCTCTTAGATCCTCTACAATCTGGTTTCCACACTGCTCATTCCACCGAAACAGCTCTCACCAAAATAACTACAGTAATGACCTCCATATTACTAAAGACAAAGGTCATAACACTCTGCTTCAGTATATTACTCAACCTCTCTGCAGTCTTTGATACTGTGGACCACCCTCTTCTCCTTCACATTCTCCATACTCTTGGTATCCATAACAAAGCTCTATCCTGGATCTCCTCTTACCTCTCCCATTGTACTTTCGTTGTCTCATTTTCTAACACCCTCCTTCTCAGTCAATCTCACTGTGGGGGTACCCCAGGGGTCTATCCTGGGGCCTCTTTGCTTTTCTCTCTACATACTCTCTCTAAGTGACCTGATCCCTTCTCTTGGGTTCAAGTATCACCTCTATGCTGATGACACACAAATTTACATTTCAACCCCTGACTGTCAGGAGCCAGGTGCCACGCACCTTTACCCGCAGGCGCACAGCCCCCCTACATGCTCTGACGGCCGATGATGGGGCTCAGGACTCGCGTGCTCTCACGCGCCCCCCCTTTTCCTCCGCGCATGCGCGCGGCTCATCCTCGCGCCAGACTGCGTTCCCACGCGAACGCACGCGTGCTGGGGTCACAGCGGGAGTTCCCGCCTCCGGATCGCGGCACACACTCCCTGTGTGCGGTGCACGCGTGTGACGCGCGCGCCACGTACTCGAGCTCAGTGGCAACAGGCACTGATTGCCCTCAGTACCCTCACCTGGCTTCCTTACCTTAGCCTATCACTGGCTCCGCACTGACACTCCCCCAGTTCCGCCTCCAGCTCGGATTAGACCGCCTCACCTATTTAGGCTCAGCAGTGACACTGGCACATCGGCTGAGCATAATCTTCCTGTTCCTGTACTTATCTCTCTTGTCTCCTATATATCCTGCCTTGTCTTGTTTGATCTCCCTTGTACCGACCTTGGCTTGCTTTTGGACCACTGCTTCTCTAGAACCCCGACCTTGGCTATCCTCAACCCTCCGCAACTCTCCTAACCTGAACTCGGCTCTCGGACCTCGACCATTCTACCTTCTCCTGCACCGACCCCAGCGACTAGTACTCCAACGTTCTGGACTTCTCCTATCCTCACCTCGGCAAGTATTACGACTATTCTACTCTCCCTGCTCCTGTCCCAGTGAGATCAACTATGCACACTCCAGACCAGATCCCCATGCCTGTCGGTGGTGTTTTCTCTATTCCCACCTCAGTACCGAGGGTCTTGTCTAGTTTGTGGTGGTCATAGTGTGACACTGACCTTACACCTGCTGTACAGACCAAAGTTTCTGAATGTCTCCGCTATACCATCCTTGACGGCCCTCCGCCAACTCTAACTTAACATGTCAAAGACGAAGCTCCTTATGCTTTCTCCCAAACTTCGCCATACTGTCCCCTTCTCCATTACTGTTGGCAGCACTATCATACACACAGTATCACAAGCATGCTGCCTTGGCGTCACATTTAACTTCTCCCTCACATTTTCCTTTCTCACTATTCCCAATGTAGCTACAGTGGCGGCCGCCTTTATCCTAGTGCGGCCGTAGCGGCGCAACTCTGATAACCGCGGGCAGATGCAGTATGTTTTTATTCCCCGGAATATATTGCAGTATTTTAGCGCTCGTAATATTAGCATTTTATTAGAGCTGTCTGCAATACTGCAATACCGTCTAAATCTCAGGGGGGCGTTCGCGAGCTGTTGTCTTCAAAGTCTAATACTGTAGCAGTTCAACCTACGTCAGTATACAGTCTGTGTGTGCGCGCGCAGTAATTGTAAATTTGCATATTTATACATGCGTGTGCAGTGCTGTATGTCTCATTTGAAAATTGTTGAAACGCATAGGCGTGTACTGTAACAGTATCACATTTCGGCATATACAGCGCTCTCCCCTTTCTCGCCCCCGCGCACACACAGGATAATTTACTGCACTGCAGTATTTCAACTTCTCATCTTATCTACAGTACAGTACACCTATCCCACACCATTTCTTTGAATGTGTGTCTTTCTGGTTTCAATCACATTCCTGCTTGAAAGCTGATGATTACTTTGCATGCGTCTGTAACTTCACCACTGCTTGCTTGCAAAGTTCAAGAGTGAGTGACCAAAAAAAAATATATTTTTTTCTCCTCATTTTTATTTTTATTATCTCCACAAGCCTGCCTAAACCATTTTGATATTACGATATTCAATCTGTCCTGTAGCTTTTGACTGCGACACTGTGCGTTTGACTGCACATTGTTGTTTTGTGTGCTTTTTATGTATTTGGGGGTGTAAGGATAAAATTATTATGATGACCTGCCTTTTGAAAATATGTAATTTCTTTGAACTACAGTACAGCTAATCCTTCATGCAGCTGTATTCTGTACCCCACTCCCCCCCCCACAGACAAGGCTCACTCAAGGATTTGAACCTCTTATCGATAGACACCTCTCCAGAACCATTCCGTTTCTAAAGCTTGTCATTGTGTTTTTAATCGTCCGTCCCTAGCCGAGCATCACCTCTTTGCGCCTGCGTGCCTACCATTCATTAATTTTCCTATTGTTGGCTTTGAGTCACCTCTCTGTAATCCTCTTTGGGAAGGGAGCTGCAAACAAAGTGGGAGGAAATGGCGGTGCATCTGCTGCTGCTGAAGATCACATCTGACCAAAAAATTGCAAAGAACTAGGTGCAAAAAAGGTTTATTAAAGGCACATTAAAAAAAATACCTCTGACGCGTTTCACGTGGAAACCCACGCTTTATCAAAGATAAAATCTTTGATAAAGCGTGGGTTTCCACGTGAAACGCGTCAGAGGTATTTTTTTGCTGTTTTTAATGTGCCTTTAATAAACCTTTTTTGCACCTAGTTCTTTGCAATTTTTTGGTCAGATGTGATTTTCAGCAGCAGCAGATGCACCGCCATTTCCTCCCACTTTGTTTGCAGTTACCTTAAGGCAGGAGCACGCCGACAGGACAAGGAAATCCCACAAGGTCAGCAGTGAGTAACTTTAAACTTGTTACTTAATTTATGTGATCAGTCCACCCCTCATCACCACATAAGATTTACCTATTACAGGCTAGTGGTGTGTGTATGGGAATTGCTTATATTTTTGGACGTAAGGAATCCTGTGTCTAACAAACTGTCTATGGCTATGAAGAGGTTAAAGATTTAAAGACAAAGTCTTCTCCCAGTGAGCATCACAGAAGGGGGGTGCCCCTTCTTTTCTTTGCAACATTGGGAAGGGAGCTAACTGATGATTACTGTGCATGACTCACCCATCCACCCCCCCAACCCTTTAAGGCTTTGTTTACGGTAACGCTTGTGATAATCCCTTCTCGAATTTGATATGTAAATCTGATTTTCACAGCACTGTGAAATTGAGAGTTAAAAAAATCATTATCTGATGCATGTTTTTGATGCAGTAAGTTACCACTTTTTGTCATTCTTTCTTTTTCTTTGGTGTAGGGGGGCGGGGTCAATGATGATGATTATCATGAATGTAAAGAAATATTTATTTTATTTAATCAGGAACAAAAAATACAAATATACAAATAATCATGAATAATACAAACTGCAGTCTTTATTCGGTTCTTCTGTCAGTTGAAAATTGAGGGCCGTTGGATAATCATGAATAATGCACATTGATAATAATATTAATTAATAATATATAATAATATATATATAATAATATAAATTTTTCCGTCTTTATCTTCCTCATTCTGTGTAGTTCATTGAGAGAGGGGAGGTTTTGTGTACATCATGACTGCACTTTAGATACACTTTACTGTACACACAGTTCACACAATGTACACATGATACCCCCTAAAGAAAAAATTAGTGCAGTTAGGTGCATATTATGGCATTGTGTACTGTATAGCTACTCCATATTGGACTACAGTATGCAGTTAGTACTGTCAAACTAGTCTACAGTATACTGGAACTACTGTATACTGTAACTTCTAAATACTTTGCAACCAGATGGCTGGTGCTGCTCTCTCAGGAAAGAAAAAAATTGAGCAGTTAGGTGCATATTATGGCATTGTGTACTGTATAGCTACTCCATATTGGACTACAGTATGCAGTTATTACTGTCAAACTAGTCTATACTGGAACTACTGTATACTGTGACTACTGTTAAATACTTTGTAACCAGATGGCTAGTGCTGCTCTCTCAGGAAAGAAAAAATCTGTGCCATACTTACCTGTATCATACTGTACTTACAATACTACAGTACAGAACTATATCATACTACCTTCCCGATGCTTGCCCATTACGCGCGATCACAATGGGCAACACAGTCGCAATATGGGCAATATATTTATTGCATCGTTCCACGGTGAGTACATTATTCCAAAAACTCATTATGCCTTGCGCCAACTCATCCTTTTTGGAGGGTTTCACGACTTTTCGGATATGGTCCTTCAGCTGATGCCAGACATTTCGATAGGATCTGTCATTCGAGGGGGAAAAAAAGGACAATTAGTTAAAGAGATACAGTACACAGTAAAAACAGTGGGAAAAAATGAGGCACGGTTACCGCACTTACTCTGCTGGCGTCTTCACCCAGTTGATATCGCGCTCAAGAATATGTGCTGTTGACACGGTGTGCTTCGGATCGCTGTCCTGATAGAAATGGTAACCATCTGGGAACTCATATGTGATGTATTCCACAATCTCAGGCACAATTTGCTCTTGGAAAAAAGCTTTATTCATGACTCCTATAACAAGAGAAGAAAAGTGCTCAAAAAAACTTTACAATAGTACAGTACAGTGCATAAGGCAAAAGCGTGTAACATACATTTTACTGTACCTTCAAAGATGACGATGCATCCTGGTCCATGCCTAGAGATGGCACCCCACACATACATCTTCACTGGGTGTTTTGGACGCGGCTTCATAGATATGCGACCGTTTTTGTGGAATGCAAAGGTGGCAAATCTCTCCAGCAAAACAGTAGACTCGTCAGTGAAGATGCAATCCTGGAAAGTTTCTCCACTGTCGATCCATGCCTGGGCCTGGACCACTCTCTTGATCTTGTTAACGTCCCTTATCATAGGGTACGCTCTGTAATGGCAAGGAATAATTTTATAGGTACAGTACAGTTTATTAAACAACACTTTAACCTCCTGTACTGTCCAGTACTAACCTCACACGTCCATATTTCCATCCAATTCTGCGTCTCATCTTCTTTATGCTGGTCTCGGATACAGTGAGATTGTGATTTTGCTGCAGAGTGTATTTGACCCTTAAGGCACTCTTCTCATCATTCTCTTCACTTATTTTGTCGACCAGAAGAGTTGTCTCCCTACAGTGTACAGAAAAACAACAATCCGGTAAGTTACAGTGCAGTACGCCACAAGTACAGCACATCATTTACAGTAAATATAGTATAAAATTAGATAGATCTACACAATATATAGTTCTATTAATATGCAGCAATATAAACAATAATAGATATACTGTATTATATACTGTAGTTATACTGTATAAATATACCGAAATAACTATAAAATTAGATAGATCTACACAATATATAGTTCTATTAATATGCAATATAAACAATAATAGATATACTGTATTATATACTGTAGTTATACTGTATAAATATACCGAAATAACTATAAAATTAGATAGATCTACACAATATATAGTTCTATTAATATGCAGCAATATAAACAATAATAGATATACCGTATTATATAGTTATATAAATAAACTTACGCGTTAGTTACCGTTGGTGTCCTCGTGCGTTGTTTGGTTTTTCCGTGTGCATGATAGCACACGGTGGTTGATGGTACAACAAGGCCAGAAGCAGCTAACCAGCTTTGGATATCTGCAATTCGTTGTCCGCTCGTGTACATCTCCTTAATTCTCATGCTGAGATCCTTTGAAATCTTTTTAACAGGCATTGCTGCGAGTAGAAAGAAATACAAACACAAGAATGTATATTTGATGTTTAGTCGATGTGTATTCAATGTGCAGTAAATCCACAAAATGGATGGTGTATTTATACGTTAATGACTCACATTAGAGTACGCCCACTTTCAACACCTGTACCTCGTCGCCATGCATAAAAGGTTACACACTTTGCATAGCCCACCACTCGATGATCTGTATCTGAACTTTACCTTGTCCAGATACTGCATTGTGCCATCTGCTTTCATGAATCAACCCCGATTCTACGGACGCAGGAAGCCACTCACCCCTGCCGTGCCTATCACACAGAAAAAGCGAAAGGCGGCAGCCGTTTCCAAGCCAAGGCCAAAGCGACAGGCTAAGGCTAATAAAGAAAACCTTCTGCTGACCACAAAGGCTAAGGGTTTTAATACATGTAAGCCTTATTATGTCAAGAAGAAATTCGGTGATGTACACTCAAGGCAAAACAAATGGCAGCCAACCCATCGAACACGCAGGCCACTTCCTCGATTACGCTTCAACATCTCTGCCGCTGCTCTCCCGGAAATCTACAGCCCATCTTCTCCACTACTCGTCCACGACGCTGCCACCGCTCTCCCGTAAACCCACAGCCCATCTTCTCCACTGGTCTTTTTTTTTTTTTTCAAAAATTTTTTATTAGGCAAATACTTATTTCACAATGTACATGTCATATATGTTAATACAGCCTAATACAAGTTTTCTCCATTTTTTGGTTAAAGAAACCAGAGAGAAAAAGGAAAGCTCATCGCCCTCCTGGCCCTCCTGGGGTTGTGAGGGGGGCGCGAGTATGGAAACAGAGAGTAAGAGTATGAAAAGGGGGGGAAGGGAAGGTGGGGAGGGGGGAGGGGGGGGGATACTTGTTGCTTATTACGTCCTCAGAGTATTTCTACTGGAGTTTCTAGACTCGTTCTTTTTACTTTTCATCTTTGGGTTAGGGACGTGGGGGTGCCATATGGGTTAGCCACGGGTCCCATGTTTTATTAAAGGAGTCCGTGGATCTTTTCAGAAAAGCCGATAGTTTCTCCATGTTCATTACCTCTTGTATCCTATTTTTTATCGTTTGTTTTGAGGGGGGAGACACTTTCTTCCAGGCGGCAGCCACTGCACATCTAGCCGCTGTTAGGATGAAGGAGATTAATTTACCTGTTGGTCGGTCCACATTTTCTAGGGGCCTGGCCAACAGGTAGGTCAGCGGGTCGACAGGGATTTTGAGGCCGGTGACCTCTTCTATTAATTTTTGAGTGGTTCCCCAGTATTTTTGAATTTCCGGACATGTCCACCAAATGTGTGCCATGTCCCCCTTTTGACCGCAACCTCTCCAGCATAGATCGGACGCCTGGGGGTAGATTTGGTTTATTCTAACTGGGGTAAGATACCAGCGGAACAGTATTTTATATATATTTTCTTTGATTGTGGTACATATGGAAGTTCCTGAGGCATTCTCCCAAATTCTTTCCCAGTCCTCTCGGTCTATAACTATGCCCAATTCTGCTGCCCAATGCAGCATATAGTCATGGGTGGGGGCTTCTATAGCCCTTTCTAATACTGCGTAAATTTGTGTTATAAGACCTTTCTGGTGGTCTGTTTCTCGACAAAGCCGCTCAAAAACTGTGAGAGGGGGAAATTTCAACGTTGGGGATAAGGTTCGAACAAAGTGCCGAATTTGTAGATACTTAAATACGTCCAACCTTGCTATTTCATATTTGGTTTGTAGATTTTGATAGCTCAGGAATTCTCCAATGCTCACGAGGTCAGCGATCGTTCTAATATTTTTTACTTTGAATTGATCCAGCTGTCTGGGCTCACAACCAGGAGGAAATTTCGGATTTTTGTGAATTGGTATGAGTTGGGATTGGGGCGAAGTGAGCTTAAATTTATATTTGCATCTCGTCCAGATCTCCCATGTGTGTCTCATTGGACCTAATTTGAGTTTACTATTCTGCATGTCTTCCCTGCTCAGGGACCAAAGGCAAGCTGGTAGTGAAGGCGTTCCGGCGTAGTATGATTCTATGTCTAGCCAACAGTATTGGTTTGGGTTGGCATTCCAGACTACCACCTGTCGCAATTGTGCGGCTAGGTAGTATTTTGTGATGTCTGGGACCCCAAGTCCTCCTCTTCCCCTTGATGCCATGAGAACTGTCCTAGCGGTTCTGGGTTTCTTACCCTGCCAAATGAAGTGGAAGATTAGTTTTTGTATATTCTTTAATTCTGAGCCAGGGATGTGGACCGGGAGCGTCTGGAAATAATATAATAATCTGGGGAGTATGTTCATTTTAACCGAGATCATTCTCCCGATCCATGATATTTGATATCCTCCCCATTTCGCTAGGTCTTGTTTAATTTTCTGGAATAAGGTCGGGTAATTTTGTTGATATAGGGATTGGTAGTTCCTCGCTATCTTTACTCCCAGATATTTGATACTCGAGGAGCTCCAATGATAGTTAAAGTTTAATTTGAGGAGTTTCACCTCTGGCTCTGGCAGGCTTAGATTTAATGCTTCCGATTTATCGTTATTGATTTTATAGCCTGATATATCTCCAAAATCTCGGAGTTCTTTTTGGAGGTTAGGTAGGGATGTTTGGGGTTGCGTCAGGGTTAAAATGACATCATCTGCGAATAGTGATATTTTGTGCTGCCTGTGTCCAATTTCTATTCCTTTGATGTCTCTATTTGTTCTTATTGCCGCTGCTAGGGGTTCTATGGTTAATGCAAAGAGGAGAGGAGATAGGGGGCATCCCTGTCGAGTTCCATTAGTAATCTCAAATCTCTGGTTACTGCCCCCTGGTAGTTTTACTGTTGCAGATGGATTTTGATATAATCTACGGACTCCTTCTAGATATGCGTCTTTGAAGCCGAATTTGCGCATAACATGGTCCATGAATAGCCAGTCTATTCTATCAAACGCCTTCTCTGCGTCCAAGCTAAGGAGTAATGCTTTGGTCCCTGTGAGATGGACATGTTCAATAATGTCAATTATCTTTCGGGTATTGTCCGAGGCCTGTCTGCCTGCTACGAATCCCAGTTGGTCTTTATCTATTAATCTTGGTAAAATGGGATTCAATCTATTTGCGAGTATTTTGCTATATAGTTTGAGATCACAGTTAAGCAGGGAGATTGGACGGTAGCTTCCACATTGCATCGGGTCCCTGCCTTCTTTGTGTATTATGGCCAGGGTGGCCAGGGACATTGACGTAGGGATTTGATTTCCTTCCATAAAATCGTTAAATATTCTTAGGAGATGCGTGGATAATACTGGCAAGAATCTCTTATAGTAAACATTAGTGAAGCCATCTGGGCCAGGAGACTTAGTGATTTTTAATGATTTGACCGCCTCTTCCAGTTCCTCTTTTGAAATCTCAGCATTGAGGACTGTGTTTTCCTCCTCCGTTAGTATGGGGAGTTGACACTTATCTAAGTATTGTGCTATTAATTCAGATGCTGCTGATTCGGGGCGGCTCTTTTTGGATCTTAGGTTATAAAGTTCGGTGTAAAATTTTGTAAATTCGGCTGCTATTTTTTTGTCACTATGTTGTATCTCACCAGACCTACTCTTGATCGCCGTGATTTGGGACCGTTTATGCACCCCTCTTAATTTAGTCGCTAGGAGTCTGTCTGCCTTGTTCCCTTTATCATAATATTGTTGGTTGGTCCATTTAAGGGCTTTCTCAACATCCTCCAGCTGGATTTGTCTAAGTTTTGCTCTAGCTGTTGTCAATGTTTTATATATTTTTTTTGAGGGGTTAGCTTTATGAGTTTGTTCTATTATTTTGATATCATCCGTGAGCTCCTTTATTAGTTTTTGGCGGGCTTTTTTCCTGTGGGATGCGATGGAGATGAATTTCCCTCTAATGGTTGCCTTATGGGCTTCCCACAGGATTGCTGGAGAGGAGACGGATCCTGAGTTAAAAAAAAAGTAGTCTCGAATGGCAGATCTAATCTCTCTTTCTATCTCAGGATGGTTGAGTAGTGAGTCATTTAGCCTCCATGAGTAATTTATTGTCTTTTCAAAGGGTGTTGTCAAGGTTATGGTAATTGGGGCATGATCAGACCATGTGATCGGTCCTATGTCGGAGTCAGTTGTTGCCGCCACCACATTTTTTGTGGCCAGAAAGTGGTCTATTCGAGAGTAGGTCTGGTGAGGTGCTGAGTAGAAAGTATAGTCTCTCTGGCCCTGGTGTTGGGTTCTCCAGATGTCCACCAGTGAAAACTCGCTCAAGATTCCCCTAAACCTTTTCCCTGTGATCTGGGAGGGGGTTGTGCGGGGGGGACCCATTGTGGTCGATCTGTCCTCGGTAGGGTTGAGGACCATATTTAGGTCCCCTCCCACTATAATCGATGATAGATATCCCGGGTCTATGCCCTCGAGTACTTTCTTTAGGAATTCGGTCTGGTTCTCGTTTGGGGCATATACATTGATAAGAGCGATCGCTGAGCCCGCTAAGGAGCCATATACCACTAGGAATCTACCCTCTGGGTCCGCAGTTGTTTTGATGTGATTGAATGGGGTGCCCTGTCTGATCAGGACAGCTACGCCCCTTTTTTTGCTAGTAAATGATGCGAAAAAACACATTGGGAACACTTTTTTGAATAAATTTGGGGGGTCTTGTGATGTGAAGTGGGTCTCCTGTAGAAATATGATGTCCCCCCCTGATCTTTTCATATCTTGGAGTGCTAGCCTCCTTTTACGGTTATTCTGGAGGCCCTTCACATTGAGAGAGGTGAATTTAATTGTGGTTTGGCTAGCCATTTGGGTTCTTTTTTAGAGGGTGTCGTAAGGCCTCATCTTTCCCATCTGAGGGGCCCTGATTCAGTAAGTCTGAGTCTAGTTTATATCTCTGTAGGTGTGGGAGTTGTGAGTTTTTTTTGGCTAAGATAGCTATTTTAAGCTGAGGGGGGGCGGCGTGGGGGAGGGTCAACGGGGGTAGGGCGAAGATCAGCTGGGACAGGGTCAGCTGATAGAAATAGGTTGTAACGAGGCCTTGAAAAGGTCTCAACAAACTTTTGCCAGCTTTAAGAACAGCCGGCATTTGGGCTATAAGAGCCCTTCTGGGGTGGTTCCGGGTCAGTCCACCGTTGGACGTCTGAGGGGTCCAAACCCTCTATAGAAATTACTTAACCCCTTTTTTATGTAAATTCTCAATCCACGGGTGAGGGAAGATAGGGGAGGTGAGGGTGTGATTCAGGCAGTTTAAACATTTTGCATTTTTATACAACATCTGTTGCTTAGTATTACACCACAGCCTCACTTTGCACATTTTGATTTTCCACCCAAGCAGTTTCAACTTTCTTTTGTCAGTTTGCTTCGTCTGAGTGGGAAGGGAGTGGGGGGGGGGGATGGGGTAGGGGGTGAGGGAGGGGTTGGGGGGGTGGAGGGTGGGGGGGTGGAGGGGTGGTGGGGGGGTGGGGGTTGGGGCGGTTGGTGGGGGGGGGGTGGTGGGTGGTGGGGTAGTGGATGGGGGGGTGGGGGGTGGTGGGGTGGAGGGGTGGGGAGGGGGGTTTTGGTGGGATAGTGGGGGGGTGGGTTGGGATGGGGGGGGGTTGGCAGAACCTTTCCAACAATATAGGCTTTTCACATTTTTGTATGTTGCATCCATTATACCACTTTTTGCTATTAGTATGCATTATATTATCTGGGAATCAGTCAAGGCACCTTTTGTTTTCTTATAAATCTTTGCGTCCCCTGGGTTCTATTCCAAAGAAAGGCATAGGTGCATAAACCACATTGCGTTTAATTCACAACTTTTATATATTACAGGGGGGGAGGGGGTGGGTGGGGGAGGGGCTAGGGGGGAGGGGGGCGGGTGGGGGGGAGGGGGGCGGGTGGGGGGCTAGGGGGGAGGGGGGGGGCAGGAGGGGTGAGGGGAGGGGTGGGAGGGTGGATGTGGGGGTGGGGGGAGGGTTTGCGGTTCCTTTCCAACAGTGTGGGCATTTCACATTTTTATATGCTGCGTCAGTTGTATCGCTCTGTACAATAAGTATGCTATACACTATCTGGCAGTCAGCCTAGGCACATTCAATTTTCCTATGGACCTTTGCTTCCTCTAGGTTCTGTTCCAAGGAAGGTCATAGGTACATATCTCTTCTTGCATATATTTTTCAACTTTTGTATAGCACCCGTGGGGAGGAGGGAGGGGGGGGAGTGGGGGGGAGGAGGGAGGGGGGGGAGTGGGGGGGAGAGGAGTGGGGGGGAGAGGGGAGGGGGGGGGGAGAGGGGAGGGGGGGAAGGGAGGGGGGGAGAGAGGGGGGGGGGAAAGGAGGTGGGGGAATGGGAGGGGAGGGAGGGGGGGGGAAAGGAGAGGGGGGGATGGGGGGGGAAGAGAGGGGGGGGGAAAAGGAGAGGGGGAAAATGGGGGGAGGAGGGGGTAGTGAGGGGAAGGGGGTAGGGAAGGGAAGGGGATAGGGGGGGGAGGTTAATGGAACATTTCAGGCAGTACAGGCATTTCACATTTTTATATGTTGTAACTCTCATACCACTCTATGTAATGGGAATCTTGTACACTGTCTGAGAGTCAGCTCAGGTCTATTAGGGGAGGCACAGGTGCACATCATACATTATGTATATTTTTCAACTTTATCTAGCGTCGAGGGGGGGGGAAGGGAGGGGGGAGGGAGGGGGGGGGGAAGGGAGGGGGGAGGGAGGGAGGGGGGGGGAAGGGAGGGGGGAGGGAGGGGGGGGGGGAAGGGAGGGGGGAGGGAGGGGGGGAGGTTGACGGAACATTTCATGCAGTACAGGCATTTCACATTTTTGTGTGTTACATCTATTGTATCACTCTGTCCCATCAGTATGCTATGTGCTGTTTAGAGATCAGCGAGGGTATTCATAGCTTTTCTATGTACTTTTACTTCCTCTGAATGTCGTTCTAGAGAGGGGGAAGTATAAGGAGAGGCATAGGGGCATTCCACACATTATATATACTTTTCGGTTGTGGGTCGTGGGTTTATGTGTATCATTCTCATGTACTGTGGACCTGGGTTTTGGGAGTGGGGGGGAGGGTGGGGGCTGGGGGGGGGGGGAGTGGGAAAGGAAACCAGGGTGGGGGGGGGGTGAGAGGGGGGAGGGGGGATGCGGGGGGAAGGGGGGGACGTGTGGTGGAGTGGAGGGGGGAGGGTGGGGAGGAGGGGGGGGGGGGGAAGGGCGGGGGGCTATGTGCTTGGGTTGGGGTTGCTACGGGTGGAGGGGGGTGCCGCGGGGTACTTTCTATGGTATAACCTTTTTTATTATGCTACTCACGGCCTCCAGGGCACAAAACCTTAACTTGTGTTTGTGTGTCCTTTGAAACAAGTCGGCTGAACTGGGTCCTCAGGGTCGCAGTTGTCCTCCGTCTCTTGCGTCAATGCGTTTCCGCTGGTTCAGGTTCCGCTGATTGCCCGCTGATGGGTCGCACCCCCCTCCCCCCCCATGGGCCAAAAAAAAAAGCATCCCGTGAGATCGGGACCACCGGCTGAAGAGGGGGGTGGAACGAACACCCCTGCAGCCTCGTCTGAAAGACGGGGGATCGGGGCATGGCAGAACAAGGTCTGGAACTAGACCCTCATTGCGAACCGGCAACAGGGAAACCACGATCCCGCTCCATCTGGTCGGATTGAGTGTGGACCAGGATTTCGACTCGGCTGGCGGGATTCGCCTCGGTGCCATCGCGGGAACAGATGACACGTGTTCCAACGTGGGCAGCGGTCTTCAGTGTCGTCTTGATCGGGAGGTCAGCGGCTTCTCTTCAGGTACAGCTCCGGCCCGATGGGATATCCCTCAGTGTAGTTGTGGGTCTCCTCTCTCTCTCGGGATCGTGAAGGGGGGTGTTGTTTGGGTGCGGTGGCGGCTGTTACTTACTTGTCTTTGGAGTGCTGGGCCGCAATCCTCTCCGATGTCCGGGGCGGGTCTCCTGCGGTGTCTTCAGATGGTAGGTTGCCCGATAGCCATGCCTGAGGAGGGGTTAGGCCCAAGGCCTTTGCAAATGGGGCCATGTCCGCGGGGTATTTCAGGGACAGGAACTTTCCGTTTCTGTTCACCGAGATTTTGAACGGAAAGCCCCATCTGTACTGTATTCCCTTCTCCCGGAGCAGGTTAGTCAGTGGCTTTAGCTCCCGTCTGCGGTCTCTTGTTGCTTTTGACAAGTCGTTGAACACTTGTAGTGTCTCATTTTGAAAAGTTATTTCTCCCATGTCCCGGCATGCTGAAATAATTCTTTCTTTTGAGGTATATTTATGCATTTTTATTATAATGTCCCTTCTGCGTTTTGGGTCGTCAGACTTGGGTCCTAGCGCACGATGGGCTCTGTCCATTTCCATCTCCTTTTCCTCCATCTCCCCGCAGACCAGATTGAAGAACTCCAGAAGGTAAGGCCTAATCTGTTCTTGTGTGATTGACTCTGGAACATTTCTCACACGGATGTTTTGTCTTCGGTCACGGTTTTCTTGTTCTTCCATGCCCTCTTTGAGGAGGGAGATCTCTTCACCCAGGCGGCTGATCTCTTCTTCCGCTTCTCCCTGTCTTTGTAGGGATTCGGATAGCTTGTTCTCTAGGGTAGTGGTCTTTTCCGTTAGCCCTGAGATTTCCTTCCTTATGTCGCTCACCGCAGACCGCAATTCCGTTTGGAAGGAGGTTTTGAGGGTGGCAGCCATTCCCGCCATCAGGTCTTCCAAATATGCCCTGGTTATTGCCTGTTCTGGGCTTGTAGGGGGGCTCTCTCTCGGCTGGGTCTTTTTCCCCGGTTGGGAGGTAGCGCCATGCGGTCCGCCGCCATCTTGGGGATTCATAGCGCTTGCTTTCCCTCGCTGAGACGGTGAGAAAAATTTAGTAACAGCCTGGTTATTCGTTTTTTTTTGTTTTTGACATTCCCCTTCTGTTTGTCTATCTGATAGGACTATTTTCGTCCATAAATTTGAAGTTTAAGTGGGGGTTTTGTCGCTGTATAACCCGCGGGTTTCAGGAGCTCCTCTAGCAGCCGTCCATACCGGGTGACGTCACCGGAAGTTCCCCCTCTCCACTGGTCTTTGACGCCGCTGCCGCTGGTGTCCCTGAAATCCACGGGTCACTTTCTCCATTACGCTTAGACGACTCTGCCGCTTCTCGCCCGGAAATCCACAGGTCGCTTTCTCCATCCCTCTTCGACGACGCTGCAGCTTCTCTCCCGGAAATCCACAGGTCACCTCCTCCATCCTTCTTCGACGACGCTGCCGCTTCTCTCCCGGAAATCCACAGGTCACCTCCTCCATCCTTCTTCGACGATGCTGCCACTTCTCTCCAGGGAACCCCCATCTCATCCTCTCTAGCACCCATCCACCCAGATATCCACAGCACGCCATGCAGATGAACCAGTTCATTAGACCGCACGTTGAATGGGTTGTGTGGATATCCCCGGGAACTCGACTACGCTGGTAAAGATAGATCTGCTTTTAGAGACCATGCTAAACATGAATCAAAGGATGGAGAAGATGGATCGACGGATGGAGAAGATAGAGATTGACATAGCGTGGATACATAATTTGCTCGGTATTCATGCCCCTGTATCCCCGATGCCGGAGCAGGAGGGTGGCATGGATGGGATGAATGGGACCTTCGACCGCCTTCCAACACCAAGCGCACCCCCTCCACCAGAAGAATTTGTGTACATGTATGCCGTTGTGGAGGAGGATAACATGACAACCCCGTCAAGTCCATGCCAGGAGACAACACGGCAACCAAGACAGGAGGAAAGCTTCCTCCCAGATAACCTACCCTCGCCAGCCGCCACAAGCACACCCGCTCCCAGAAGCACACCCGCTCCTAGAACCCAACCTACATACGCTTGCATCGATACGGTGCCCGACATCATCCTGCGCGAGCTGCCACCAGCACTCAGGGAGAAGTATAGGGTGATAAGTGCTGGTTTACCCCAGAAGTATGGCATGTTAATTTTTAAGCACCACGTGTCCTACTTGGTGTACTGCGGGTGGGTCAAAAATGTCAACTATGAAGGAAATCGCGAAAAAAGTGCGCTTCCTGAAAATTTAAGAAGGACTATTGTGGAGGAATTGTGGCGCTTTTTTTCAATTTCAGATCCTTTAATGAAAATCGTTCGAGACTCCATTAATGGCATTTTGCACCATACAAGGCATCGGCCCTGGAAGGACAATTTGGTGGGGATCGAAATTGCGTGACTGTTCAACTGTTGTTTATTTTTTGTAAATGTTTTTGTAAATGTTTTGACTGTCTGTAATTTAATAAAGGAGATGTTGCGTTTTTTAAATTTTAGGAATAAAGAACTTTTTTAATAACACCATGCTGTTGTGCTGTACTGTACATGTTTTGACTTTCTATACTTTAATAAAGGAGATGTTGCGTGTTTTTTTTTTTTTTCAACTTTTTATTTTCCTCATTTTCCAAGCATACAGCAGTGTAAAACATTTTTTGACCCCTATTAGCTAAAGCTGCCGCATTTACTTACTCATATTGATACACATTGAATGTAGACTCGGGGGGGAGGGGTGAGGCACATTAGGGGAGACATGTGGGAGGGGGGGGGGGGGGTAAAGCAGAAGGGGGATAAAGGTGGGGTTAGGGGGGTGGGTGGGTAGGGGGATTGACCCTTATTCCACATCTTCTGGCATCTCGTAAGACCGTTCGGCTCGTACTGTGCAACCCTGTGTTGGGCGTTTCCCTCCACATCAACTCAATATTTTGTATATGGGGCTCTAACCTACTGCACTAGCTTCTGGAACGTGTTATAGGAGAACTCACCTTCCACTATTATAGCCAAATGGTGGCATTGCTCACCCCTACAATGTCAGTCTGTGCCAGCCAGGGGAACCAGACTTTTTGAAAATTTGAGCCAGTGTCATTGACCAAACTTGTCAATTTCTCCATCTGGCAGATGAACCAAATTCTGTTCCGAATCTTTTCTAACGATGGAGTTGTATTTTGCTTCCACAATGCTGCCGTCTCACACCTCACCGCTGTCGCGAAATGAGCGACCAATTTGTTTCCTGCTCTTGACAGGCCCTCTAGTGGCCTATTTAGGAGAAATAGTCAGGGATCTAGAGGAATTTCGAGGCCCAAGATCCTTTCCAACCAACTCTGAACCTGCTCCCATGTTGGGCGCAGTCGAGGACAAGACCACAGCATGTGCAGCAGGTCTCCGGGCTCTCCACATTGTCTAGGGCACAAGGGGGAGTAACCCGTGACAAATTTCGACAACCTAACTGGAGTGAGATACCACCTCATTAATACCTTATATGAGTTCTCCTTCAACGTCGTACAGATCGAGGTTTTTGCTGTCGCCTCAAGTATGTCTGTCCAGTCCTCGTCATCTAATGTCTCCCCCAAGTCCCTCTCCCATTGGGTCATGTAGTCAAGACGTGGCTTGGGTCCAACCCCAGGATCGATTACTTCTCTATACAGTCTAGATGTAAGTCCCGAGGTGTTGTGCCCACGTGCACAGAGCGATTCGAAATTCGTCATTCTTTTAGGATGGTTCTTGTATTTGGTGTAAAATGCCCGGATCTGGAGGTATCTAAAAAATTCTGTGTTGGGGATGCCTTTGTCGGCCTGATTTTGCGTGAATGTTTGAATAGTGCTTATGCCTTCCAGATCCCTCAGCCTCCCGTACCCACTCTGCTTCCAGAGTATAAAGTGTCCCTCGTCCAGCCCCGGAGCAAAATCAGGGTTGCCGAATAGTGGTGTCATCAGCGAGTTCCGCGTGGTTAAGGCACATTTAAATTTGGTGGCCTCCCAAACCGAGAGTGACGTGGTCAGTAAGGAGAGCGGTCTCGAGATTTTCTTTAGTCTAGACTTTGGATACCAAATCAGGTTCTGAATGTCCAATGGGGCACACAGCTCACCCTCCAGCTCCACCCATCTTCACCGTTTCGGATCTATGTGCCATTGTATAATTTGGCTCAATTGTGCCGCTTTATAATACGAGAACAAGCAAGGTACCGCCAGTCCGCCTGCTGTTTTGGGTATCATCAGTATTAATGCTGGTATCCTGGCTTTCTTGTTATTCAAGATAAATTTAAAGATCTGGGCTTGTAAGTCCCTTATGTCCGTTCTATCTATGGGTATGGGAAGTATCTGAAAAAGATATGAGTCTGGGCAGAAGGTTCATTTTAACGCTATAAAATCTTCCAACCCAGGAGATACCGTATGTCGCCCATTCCTTCAGCTCCCTTCGCAAAGATTGTATGAGTTTGGGGTAGATTGCCTTATATAGTAATTTAACCTCCTTTGTGAGATTCGCTCCCAGATTTTTAATCATCTTGGGTTGCCAATTTAGATTGAAGTTAATCTCTATTAGTTTTTCGGTAGTTTTAGGGAGGTTCAGGTTCAGCACCTCTGATTTTGTTTGATTGATCTTGAACCCTGAGACCGAATTGAATTTATCCAGGAGGTCAAAGAGGTTGGGTAGGGAGACCAGGGGCTTTGACAATGTCAGGATAATATCGTCTGCGTATAACGCGGTTTTGTACTCCTGAGATTGGATTCGGATTCCTGTGATGTCTTTATTACTGCGAATATGGTTTGCTAGTGGTTCCATGCATAGGGCGAACAACAGAGGCGAAAGTGGGCAGCCCTGTCTTGTACCACTCTTAATTTGCAGCGAGTCTGACGGGTACCCCTGGTGGATTACCCGCGCTGTTGGATTAGTGTACAGCGCTTTGATTGCCCATGCTACCGTGTCCCCCATTCCAAATGCTGCAAGCGTGGCATCCAGATAGGGCCAATCAATTCTGTCAAAGGCTTTTTCTGCGTCTAAGCTTACAATTATCCCCGGGATCTTGTTGGCATTTATATAGTCTATAGTGTCGATTATCCTTCTAGTGTTATCGGCCGCTTGCCTACCTGCTATGAAGCCAACTTGATCTGGGTGAATCAGCCTAGGCAGAATTGAACTCAATCTATTGGCCAGTAATTTGGAGTAAATTTTAATATCTGAGTAAATCAGCGATATCTGCCGATAGCTTGGACAATTGGTGGGATCTTTGCCCTGCTTATGAATCACTGAGATGGATGCCTGCAACATCATGTCCGAGAAGGAGCCCCCTGTTAGAATATGGTTGAACATCCTCAGTAAGTGCGGGGACAGGATTCCTATATATTTTTTATAGTCTAAGTTAGAAAATCCATCGGGGCCTGGAGCTTTTGCAGGTTTAAGGTTAGCAACTACTTCTCCAACCTTGTTAGTTTTGGTAGATCCGCTTTGGCTAAAAATTCGCCTAAAGCCTTACTTGTTTTAGCGTTGTGACGTACCTTCTGGCCATCGTATAACTTTGCGTAGTAAGCTCTAAACTCCTCGACTATGTGTTTGGGATTGGCTGTTAACTCTCCCGTTCTAGTCTTAATCACATGGATTGTGTAGTTGTGTTGTTTATTGCGAATTTTCCTAGCTAGCATGTTATCTGGCTTGTTCGATTTTTCAAAAAATTTCCTCTTTGTCCAACTCAGTGCTTTCTCAGCCTGGGAGGTGAGGAGGAGGTTAAGTTCTATTCTTACGTCCTTCAACTCCTTCAATGTGTCAGCTCTACCGGATTGGGTATGCTGTATAGAGAGCTCATGGAGCTTCTCCCTTAACATCTTTGTTTTAGCTTCCCTCGCTTTTTTCTTACCCGCTGCTATATTTATCAGAACCCCTCGCATAGTGGCCTTGTGAGCCTCCCACAAGGTGACGTGGGACTCCACACTGCCGGTGTTAGTTTTAAAGAATTATGAAATCTCATCTTTAATTTGTTGCGCGGTCTCTGGGATCTTGAGTAAAGACTCATTTAGTTTCCAATTTGCTCCCGGGCTGGCCATTTTGATCTGGGAGCACCTCAGCTGAATTGGTGCATGATCTGACCATGAAATATCATGGATCCCTGACTAGGTGATCTGGGGGACCAATCTAGCTGACACCAGATCCTGCTGTAACTGTCGTGTGGGTTTGAGTAGAATGTGTAACTCCGCTCCCCAGGGTGTTGTTCCCTCCAAATGTCCATTAGTTGATTCTCTCTGATCCCCTGTCGGAGTGCTGTGACCCCTTCCGCTCTGTCTCTATGTTTCGTCTGTGTTCTGTCCATGTGTGAGTCTAGTCGTTTATTAAGGTCCCCTGCGAGCACTATGCTGCCCTCCGCGACCCTGTTTAGGAGTGCAAAGAAAGATCGAAAGAACTGTGGGTCATTTTCGCATGGGGCATAGACCGAGGCCAAGGTCAGACTACTATTTTGTATTGTCCCTACCAGAATAAGATATCTGCCCTCTACATCTCTTTTAATTTTTATCTATTTTGAATGGGAAACTATTATGTAGAAGTATAGCTACCCCCTTTTTTTCTCTCTTGCTGATGCTAGATAAAACTGTCGGTACTGGGCGTCTAAAAACCTGGGTTTGTGTTTGGCTCTGAAATGGGTTTCCTGCAGAAACAGGACATCTATCTTTTTTTCTTGTATTCAGAAAAGGCAACTCTCCGCTTCTGCGGGCTGTTAAAGCCTTTCACATTTTGAGATAACCAGTTTACAGACATTGTGTTGTGTGGAGAGGTCTGCTTACCCCATTCTGTGCACTGGTACGGGTGTCTTTGCCGGACGGTGGCTGAGTTGCCGCTGGGCTGCGTAGCTCCAGTTGATCCAATGATCGGTCCATGTGGGGGGTCGGGACAGGAGGGGGGGGGAGACACTCACAAATACATACCAGGAAGACAGCACAACATATAGTATAGACATCATCTTAAACAACATAATCAACAACTGTTCTGAGCTCATGCTAGACCTTGCAGGTCCGAGCTCATGCGCCCGGGGACCCCGTGCCCTTGCATCCAACGCACAGTTCCTCCATGGAAGGTTCCAGTTCTGTAGGAGGTCCACATTCCCCGGGACTTTCCCCACTGACCTAGATGTTCCCTGATCAGTGTGGTCTAGGCCCATGCCTACAGCCAGGAGAGCGGGGCAGCCGCCCAACCCCCTGCGCTATGGATCATTATAGTGTTCAAAACTAAATACTCCTGTAATACATGCAATTGCATGCTCCTTACACCGAGCTATCCTGGAAAACCCTAATTCGTAGCTGTATGTCCTACTCCCAAATGTATAACCTTATGTGTGTTAACTAACCAACTGCGCTAACCATTTGCGATTCTGTTTGACTATCTATCCCCTTTGTTCTAGTTTGTTTCTCATTTTGCTTTCTTCCCCCCCTTCTTCCCTCCTAACCCTCCTGTGTTCCCCCTGATCCTTAACTCTTCTTCCCCCTGCTCCTTACGCCTCGCCTTACCCTTTCTCCCCTCGTCCTCCCCCCTTCCCCTTCCTATCTCTCTCTATCTTCTGCTATCCCCTCTTGCCGTTACCCTCTCCTCCCTTGTTCTCCTCTTCCCCCCTCTTTGCTATCAACCCCTGCATTTCTATCCGTTTTCCGCCTGCTGGTTATAGTACCTGGTGCTCTGTGCCATGTCCTTGACCGAGCTTTATATTTCCTCCCCTCGATCCGCTCTCCCGGGTCCCTCCCCCCCTTGCAAGAGGTCGGGTCTCTCGGCCGAGGAACGCGCATACCTCTGCCTCGAGACCCCGCCATTCCCCATCTCCACTTCCGGGTTGATCCATCGGTGACGTCAGTTCCGATCGCCCGGCCCCTGACTCTGACGTCAGATCCACTTGTCGTCGGATCGGGTAAGTGGGACCTCCCTCTTCCTCCTCTCCTCCCGTGACTCCTCCTCTGCATCCTCCCTTACCGCCCACTTTTCTCTGCAGCGGTCCATTCGCGCCTTTTGCAGGGGCACCATGTTAGCCCGCGAAGAGTTCCCGCTTCTTCTTCTGCACCACGATGTCTCCTCAGGCAGGTCCAAGAGACGCCATCTTTTGTACATTGTCTCTGTATTTAAACCAGGCATTTTCTTGTTTTTCCCTGAGGTTGATTTACATGGGGACAGCGCAGCAACATATCTTTAAGCAGTGGTAACAGGATTTAAACATGAACTTTTGCCTGCACCCAACACCCGTGGCACCCCAGGGGGCAACGTGCGTCCCAACCAGCCAGGAGCACCGGGAATACAAATGGGGGGCATCAATCAAGAAGACTCTCCAACTCAGGGTTTATTTTTATTTTTGGCTTTCTTGCTCTCGGCAGCCCTGTTCACTTTTCTCCAGGTTGTCTCTGCTGACAGGCACTGCTCTGCTTGCGGCGGGAGCGTGTCTTTGACTCCTAAGATTTTTAGGAGCGCTGCCCCTTCTTCCAGATGCCGCAGGCTGTGAGCCTTATCATCTTTAATAACGAGGAGTCCAAAGGGGAAGACCCACCTGTAGCGTATGGCCCTATCCCTCAACACCTTTGTTAGGGGTTGTAGGGAACGTCTTTTATTAAGTGTAGTGGGGGATATGTCTTGGTAGACTGACAGTTTCACTCCATCGAATTGAAGTGTAGGGGATGCCCTGGTGATTTTGCATATCTCCTCTTTTATTTTAAAGTAGTGTATGCGCATGATGACATCCCACGGGGGGTTGTTGGGAAGAGGCTTCGCCCGCAAGGCACGATGGCATCTGTCTAGCTGGAGCTCTGGAGGGGATTTATCTGGCAGCAGGGACTCCATCCACCCTCCCACGATGTCCTCGACGTCCAGGACCTCCTCAGGTATGCCTCTCGGCCGTATATTATTTCTTCTGTCTCGATTTTCTCCATCTTCCTGCTTCTCTTCTAGTTCCAACAACCTTTGTTTTATTTGGGCAAATTCTTGTCCTGTGTGCTGGTGACACACCATAGAAATGTCCATTTGCTGCTCCAAATCGTGGATGCGTTCTATCCCCTGTATATCTTTGAGCAGCCCATCCATTTCACGACGGAAAAAATCTTTTATTTCTTTTAATTTTTTTGTCATGTTCTTCTGTAGGACAGGCTGCATCTCCGCATCTTCCTCTGGGTCCCCCCTTCCTTGCGTGGAGTCCGTATCGGAACTCCCGGCCGCTGACATGGCCGTCTCATCCCTGGTCTTTGCCTGCCCCGTATGCCAGAAGTAGGATCCCAGGTCTAGGGACTTTCGCTTTGTGCTTTTCGTGGTGGCCCAGGTTATTGGCATAGCCACCGCTTCAGCGCTTCGTATGGTGTGTTTTGTGCCATGTTAAGTCGGGTGTGTAAAGTATTTATTTATTTAATTGCGCCGGGGACTGGCGGAGCCTTCAAATTAAGCCGCCATCACCCGATCCGTCGCGCATGCGCCTCGATGTTGCGTGTTTTAACTTGTATTAATAAAGAAATGTTTTTACTTACTGTACACAAGACCTGCACAATTCCAGTCCCCAAGGGCCGCAAACAGGCCCAGTTTTCAAGGTTATCCTTAAAACAGGGCCTGTTTGCGGCCCTCGAGGACTGGAGTTGTGCAGGCCTGACTGACTGTTCTGTACACCATCCTACTGTAAATGTTTTGACTGTCTGTACTTTAATAAAGGAGATGTTGCGTTTTTTAAATTTTATGAATAAAGATTTTTTTTAATAACACCATACTGTTGTGCTGTACTGTACATGTTTTGACTTTCTGTACTTTAATAAAGGAGGTGTTGCGTGTTTTAACTTGTATTAATAAAGAAATGTTTTTCCTTACTGTACACACAGGACCTGCACAATTGCAGTCCCCGAGGGCCTCAAACAGGCCCGGTTTTCAAGGTTATCCTTAAAACCAGGCCTGTTTGCGGCCCTCGAGGACTGGAGTTGTGCAGGTTTGACTGACTGTTCTGTACACCATCCTACTGTAAATGTTTTGACTTTCTGTGCATAAATGTTTTCACTAGCAGTAAACCATACACATGCTAATGTTTTGAATTGCTGTACAGTACACTTTAAATGTTTTTAAATTGTATTTGTAAATAAATGTTTTTGTACTTACTCCACCAATAAAAGAAAATGTTGATTTGTTTTAAATTGTTCCATTGTCTCCTTTTATACTGTAACAAAATACAGTGTTTCTAGAACATACTGTACAGTACTGTCCAGGCATACTGTACAGTACACTATAGGCATGCTCAGCACTGTACAGTACATCACAAGAGTATTAAAAAAAACATGCTGTACGGGTATAGAATACACATATGTACTGAAATACATGTAGAATAAATGCAAACTTTTTATTTTTCGGGTTTATTATACAGTATATATAAAAAAGTATTGTATACGGTCTGAAAACAACAGCATACTGTTTCAGGTTTTCTATGAAGCTCTCAGTTACAGTATTCTATCCTAATCAATAACAACGACCACTAAACTGTAGACTCCGGTACGTGTTCTTTTTAATCAGATTCAGCAATGTGCAGGCATTGTAACACAAAGCGATATTATCCATCGAAATCCCTCCATTTGCCGTTTTCCACATGAGTTGACAAAGTTTTCTTTTCTGAGGAAAAACAAAAGTCAAAGTTTTACTGTAATGGTCAGTCAGTCCCCTAAAGAAGTTCCCACAGTCAGTCCCACCAATAATTTTCTCGGGGGGCGTCTCCTGTTCACATGCGCATGCGCCTACTGTTGATGTGATGACACGCATATGCGTTTCAAGAAGGTTCCAATGCGCATGCGCCTAGCGTTCCACCAATTGTTCAGTATCTACTGTAGAAGCTGCTCAGCCAATGATATTGCTTACATGAGAATCGCTTGACTGTGCATTGATATTGATATTTCAAAAACAGAATAAAATACGGCAACATTATTCACCATAGACTTTGCCAATCAGCTGGCGCCGAGCCACTGCTAGTCCCGTATTCTTGATTATACACGCAGTTGACAGGTGACAGCGGGACTACTACACCTGTAGTCAGCTGATGAGGCTGGAAATCGCTTAGGTACATGCAAGCTTACTGGAATCTGTACTCGAAATCCGGCTCAGGCTGCATGTATCTGGGCGGGGACAGACAGCAAGGGTTGTCGGTCACCAGGTTTTCACTGCCGGTCGGACCGTGATTGGAAGCCGGTGCTGGTGCTGGCGCATTGCTTGCCTGCGACTGACGTTTCTTAGTTGGTTTTAACATGACCTTTCGCCTTTTGATCCATGATCATAGATATGGGAAAAACCCGGTGATACACACCAATACCCTCCAATAACATCGGGATCAATACGAAAAAAAAACATGGATCGATACATAACTTTTTCCTTATTGCACGCTTCCACACATGAGCATCTGGTGAAAATTTGTAAAAGTCATAGTTTTTGATAAAATACTGATAAATTTGACCAACTGTTGCTATCTTATCATCTGTTGCATTGATCGCGGCCCATATTAAATAAGCGTATGTTCTGTCGGGTTTTTGGAACATTGACTGCAGTTGTGCACTCATCTCGTAACTCTCAGGACAATAGAACACCAGACACTGCGCGTTTAGTTTTAATATGAAAAGCCTAAATTGATACATTATTGTAACTTCTTCAGTCCCAAGGCCAATTTACAATGGACAACTGTGGTATTCTTTTAAACACCTGCAAGTCAACACATTATTGAAGCGCATGCGCATTACAATTCATGAATATCTGCCATCTGGCGGATACGCGAAGAATTGCAACCAATTAAATCCGAACCATTATCAATAAACACATCAACCGCGCATCAACCGCGGGTGTGAATGCAACATGAATGCGGTATGAATGCGGTCAGAATGCGGCATGAACGTGGTGAAGTGCGTGGCATTCGGAAAAAATCCCCCCAAAAATTCGGAGATGTTGGAGAATAAAAGGGGCCGCGGCTGTACAACCTGTAATTTTTTCCTCCATAACATTGCAAAGATACGCCCTTTCCTCTGCCGCTTTGCTGCTAAAACTCTAACGCAGGCCCTCAATCTCTCCCCTCTTGACTATTGTAGCCTTCTACTATTGAGCCCTCATGCCTCTCACCTGTCTCCCTTACAATCTATCCTAAACGCTGCTGCTAGAATCACTTTACTCTTTCCTAAATCTGACTCAGCATCTCCTGGTATCCTATTAAATCCCATATCACTTACATGTCCTGTCCTTACATCTCAGCCCTAATTTCTCACTACACACCTGCCAGACTCTTGCGCTCTGCTCAAGGATGTCTTCTGTCTACCCCTTTTGAATCTAAAGCCCTCCGTCACCTAAAACCTTTCTCATTCCCTGCCCCACACCTCTGCAATTCCCTTCCCCTCTTAATTTGAATAGCACCCTCTCTATCCACATTTAAGACCTTTCTTAAAACACACCTCTTTAACGAAGCATATGGGTAGCTCCGGGGATAGAGTCAATACATCTCATAGGCACTGACCTTGGCCCCTAGCAGAACACCCTCCTTCTTTCTCTGTACACTCTCCCCACTTACCACGTAGAATGTAAGTTATCAGGGCATAGACTCCTTTTCCTATTATTTCTGGAGCGCTTGTTCCCATTATGTGTTTTAATATTATGTCACGTGTATTAATGCTTTAAACCGCTATGTACCTGGATGGCGCTATATAAATAAAGATATACATACACACATTATACAAAGTATTTCTTTTTATCTTCTACACTTGCCAATTTTACACAGAAGTGCATAATTTTTTATTAATAATCTCTGTTTTTTGTAGCATGTGCAGAATATTATTATGCTGTATGCATGCCACCAAGTGTAAGGTGACAAATTGGTGGCAAAGTTTAAAGAAGAGTATTTTTCATGTTTAATATACTACCAAAACTTTTTGGGGCACATCCTTAAAAAGGCTAAAGGAGTTATTCATTAAACTGTGATAGTGGTGATTGGGGCACAATCGCACGGAAACTCCCATTGACCTCACAAATGAACTTGGAATGTTCACTTGTGAATAAGTGATTTTATATATTATCAAGTCATCAAGATCTCTGAAACAATCATTAAGAGCATAAATCTTGTCAGGAAGAAGAACATGAGAAAATGGGTGTATTAGCTTTACTGCGGTGGGGACAGCATCTAGACATGCAACGACTCTGAGGGCCAGAGGAATATATACTGTATATATATGTATATATATATATATATATATATATATATATATATATATATATATATATATTAATTGAAAGATTCAACAGCGCCTGGGTGTGTACTAGCCCCACAGTAGACTCCTGACAACAAACAGACCGCAACAAATGTTAGCACAGATGACCCGTATAAAACAATTGTAAAAATGTATTGTTAAAAATATATATAGGAACTCAGATGGTGGCCATAAGTATTGATGGTGAGTGTGTGTAAAATATAAAAATGTAAAAATTGTATATGTATAATTGTTGTGTTTTAAAAAAATATATTGAATAAAAAATGATGAATGATGAACTATTATTGCAAAAAACACTGAAAAATATGATTAACAAAATATAATATGATTAGGTGAAATGTAGTAACCAAAAAATGAAAATGTTAAAAAATAAAAAATAATAAATAAAAATCAAAAAAACGTGTAAAAAATTAACTAAAAAATTTATATATGTGTTTTCCACAAAAAAAAAGTTGATGATTTTGTATGGAGATTATAACATCCGGGCTGCTTCTTCTTTGGTGTCAGCAACCTACCAGCAAATTCTATTGGAGAAACAAGAGAAAAAGCGCCCGATCCATGTGTAAAATCTGGTAACAAAATTGTAATAAAAAATCACAAGACAAATGCACACTCACAATTTGTCAATGCAAAATAAGCATTGTATGGGTAAGCCCATGCGCCAACAAATAGCTGCTCGCCGAATGTTTACTTCAGTACATCAGACCTCACTGCTACGGGTGCATCACAGTCAGATGTCCCTTTGGAAATTCAGGTATACAGTCTGTTGTTCCAGCATTAGATGCTGTGTGTGGCTCAGGGAACGTCCTCCCTCTCCTGGCAGCAGACGCACAAGCTTTTCCACCAAACGTAGCTCCTTGAAACCGTGTTCCCCCCTTCCCCCTTTCTTCTATTTTTTTGTGCCTAGGTCATGCTTCTGCGTGGAAATCCGCTCGGAGCATGTGGGGTTGAGGACCTAATTGGCAGCAGTAATAGGGAAAGAATCAGTCATTACGGGTTAGTACCTTCCTAAAATTGATTGTTGATGTGACCATCCATAATTGATTGTGTTATATATTTTTTTTTTAGCATTTTATGATAATTGTTCACTGTTTTTTGTTCTATTCACTGGCACACACAGACACAGAACACCATTTCACATGGGCAAATGTCCATGAATCATTCAGTTGGGCGTGTTTGGCTAAAATGCCAATAGCTGTATCATGCATCTGTGCTTTCTTAAGGAGGAAAGAACTAAACTGAATTTTAATTAATGGTCATCCATTTTGCTTAAAGAAATTGAATTAGCATGATTTGCAATACTTTCAATATTGCAAATATCAATTGCAATATTTTGTCTATATTATCCCCATTTAACATGCTTATCTGCTCTCGTATCTCTTGATACAGTAGAATTCTTTTTGGCATTTCCCCTGTTATCCTGGTTCACTAAGGGCTAATTCCTCAAACTGAGATCACAATTGTTTTCCAAAACCATTATTTTAGTGAGTTTTATGTGCAAGCAGAATTAGTTGTTCTTGATCTCTCTCGTGATCCTGCCAGACAAACCTAATGAGTAGGTAATAAAGCCGTTGATTCTTGAAACGATGAAAAAAGATTTTCAGTTGTTCATGGGTGAAATAAAACAGCATCTGCAACAATTGTGTTGGGAACTTTTCCATTTTCCATTGATGATTATTTTTTCTTCTTAGATGTTGAAATTTGATAGATGTTGAAACTTGATAGATGTTGAAACTTGATAGATGTTGAAATTTGCAGTCTTCAGCATTAGCTGCCATCATGGATATATTTCATCAAGAAAGCCATGCCAGTTTTATTATATGGAGTTATGCCAAAAGATAAGGAGTGCATTTTCGGTCATTCACTTAAAAAAGGCCTGAGTATGACGAGGTATGTTGAGTGCTGATCCAAAAGTAAACTACAAGCACATCACTTTCCTATTGTAAAGGATATCATTTTTCAATGCTATATTTTTGGCGTTACCAATGATGACCAGTAAATCCATATGTATATGTCTCCGTGCCTAATGCATCCAAAGTCCTGCTAGGGAAAAGGACACTGATGTGAAAGTTTGTTCCTCAGTGATGTGTCTTACATTGTGAATATTAAAAAAATCGAACCTCACTACTGTATTTTACAGTACATATTTTTTGGTGATGCAACTTTAGTATATTACCTCTTGCAGACATAATAGGGATACAATCTATACTGTAGGTCCAGTTACTTCCCAAATACAGATAAGATAAAGATAATAAACATACTGTGGCGATACAAGCTAGTGGGTGCACATTTTAATTTATATCCCTGTAAAAATATTTTAAATCCATTAAATTAAATATAATCTTGTATTTATTGTGACCTTTAAAAAGTTGGTGTGGTTTTTATTCTTTCATTCTTTTTTGAACAGCAGTTTGCAACTTACTTTCATGTTATATCGTTTTTTTTTTTGGCTTTACATAATATCTCTGAATCTTTCCCAGGCTACAGATATGTTACTTACAACCAGGAGAAAACTAGATTGAGCTGGTTACAGTGAAGTGCTGACATGTTTATTCACGGAACGTTGTTTATTTTCCTTTTATTGGGTTGGAGATATCATATATAAATTTATTGGCATATGAACCATAAACTTTTTTTCCAACTGCATGCCTTGTAAAGAAGTCATTTGGTTTAAGCTGCATCCTCTATTGTGCCGTGATATATATGTATATTTTTTTCTTTGTGGTATTGTGGTATTCATGTAAATAGTTGATTATATATATATATATATATATATATATATATATATATATATATATATGACCCGGGTACATCAAGCTGAGGTAAGCAAGAAATTGGGTATTACCGGCAAAATAAATGCATTATTTTCATAGTGCAATACATCAACGTTGCACTGCTAATTATTACGCATTTACAACAATTGTTTTGTCAATATACATATTTTGACACAACAATAATGGTTTTAAAGGAAATATTTCCATCACCAAAAACATTAAAGAATAACTTAATATAAAATAGCATTTTTTTTTTAGCTTCCGTTTAAATGGAGCAAACTGTTAATGATGTCTATAGATGGGCTTTGTAGCTTCTTCATCGCTTATCTGCTACCTGCAGTTAATAGAAAATTACCCATTATACAGTATATACAAGTATGCTCAATATTTGGACACATAATGTAGCTAAATATATGTTTTGAAACCATTGTTATCTACAGAAGTATTAAAGACTACTAAAAATGTCATTATTATCCAAAAAGGCAAAAAAAATATTCCACAAAGTACATCATGAATTAGCCAGTAGTGTAGAAGAGCAAAAATAAAAATAGATTAGTTAATTGGGCATATTAATAAAGTGCAAGCTCAGTAGAGCAGAAATATTTTGTGTACCTTGTAATGATGCAATTCTGCATCTATTGGTGCTACAGTATCTCACCAGCCTGGAGTTGGCGAGAGAAAATATGCAGGTTATTTGAAGAAGTTTTGCCTTTCTGAGATCACAGAACTACTAGAATTTCAGCCAGTTTGAGCCATATTTTCCATACCCTTCAGATTTACAGAGCCATAATGATATCACCTTTAAAAAAGCCTTTCCCGCATGGTTGGGACATGCGAGAAGGGTTTACAGAATACGGAAACCTACATATTCAAGTGAAAAGGGCTCTTTCCGCACGGAGATGCACTTTTAGCTGCCACGAGAATATCCGCCCTTTAATGTCAATGCTCTGTGCTTAAGGTTTATGTGAATATTGTTTAATTATTGCTGGGCATCATCAACAGATACAATGCCACAATTAACGTTAGTTTTACTGTTCTAAAAGAAATGAATGAAAAAAAGGTTTTATTGCACAGGTGAACATTATCTTTTGATGACCCCATGCTCTCTATGAGCTTTCAACTACAATTCTAGGGTAAAATCAAACCGTTTCAGTAAGATAAGGTTAATGTTAATCTACTGTAAAAAAGCCAAGGCGCATTACAAAATTCCGCATTTCATTCTGTAGAGCAGGGGGGCGCAAACTTTTTTCCCTGCGCCCCCCTGACGGCTGTCCCCTCGCTCCCGCGCCCCCCCCCCAACCCCAACTTACCCGCGCTCCGGCGTAATGACGTCATGTTGCCATAGCAACGTGACGTCACATGACCTCGCAGCGTCATTTTGACGCCGCGTTGCCATGGCGACGCCGGGAGGAAGCCGCCGGAGCCACGGGTAAGTATGGTTTACAGAGGCCCTGCAGCTCCCCCGGCACTTAATTTAAGTGCCTTCGGGAAGCGCGCGGGGCCTCTGTAAACCCCGCGCCCCCCGTCGGCAGTCTCGCGCCCCCCCTGGGGGTCGCGCCCCACAGATTGCGCACCGCTGCTGTAGAGGTAAAGCACTTGTAACATTTCAGTGCTTGGCAAATGATCCATTGCAAGAGTACACAATACTGAATATGCACACCGCTCTTGGAAATACATGCAGTAAAATGTTTGCATACTGTACAGCAACGGTAATATCTCAAGACACAAAGAGCAGCATAAAGTAAAATGTACACAATTAGGCAGACGTACTATGTCGTAGTTTGGAAAGTATCATACATTGTGTTGCGGTAAGTTGAGACTATATGGCGCTGTTTTCCTTGTGAAACAAAACAACATCTTATAGATATCAATGCAAGCTGCTGTAAGATGTGCTGTAGCAACATACAATCCTCAGCAAGATTCCTTCCAGAAGAGCCCAGCTTGGGCAACGTGTTTCTGTCTTTCCTTTCCTGCACAAGTTCACAGAAAGTGCAAATGCAAATGCAAATATTATATCCTTTTTCAATATGAGGGCCTCAACAGGATAGCCACTCTCATGTAAGTATGTGCCTTTTTTCAGGTGTTCATTAAACCAGAACTAGAGGGTCCTGCAACATATTGCACATTGCTTTTGCACGTGTAACGGGTATTCCCCCACCCAAGAGCATAGGGTACGTGTGTGCGGGGAACCTAATGTTACCAGGTGTGGTGCTTTACCTGTTAGGCTCACAGGGGGCCTAAGCCTCCACCACGGGGAGCCTGGGGACCGTATAATAATAGGAGTAACCTCGTACTCGGTGCAGCGCCTCCACCTGCGATGGCTCCCACCCGAGGGGGAGTGATCCTCGCAGGACAATATATATATATCACACACACAGCATGTAAAACAACCAATAACTTTACGGTAGCAACCGTACTTAATCATATATCAACAGGTGTCCCTCTCTAGAGGAGACACTACTACTGCGTCTCGTAGGACGCTACCCTCTTTCACCGGGTGATCCCACCCCGTGTCCAGTAACCCCACACTTTATGTCCTCCACCCTCAAGTGAGATAACTATATGTGTGACTGCGCAGCCACTATGTCTTGTATGAATGGATGGTATAGTTGGTGCACTTGAAGATTACCTGCCGAGCACTCCAGTGCCCGGGCCTGCCAAGGAGCTTCACAAAGGATCGTGATGACGAGGGAATTCAGGAACTACCGTCCGGGCGATCCCACCCGAATGGCTGCTGCAGCCGCAGCGGAGGTCTGAGCCCAAACCTTTGGATGGACGCGCAGCGTCCGCTGTGTCCCTAACTGACTCTGGATAATAAGGGGCAGGGTCCCTAACCTGGGGCCTGTCCCTACAACACTCAATGCTCCTGGTGACTCAGGGCTAACTGGAGCCTAGGGGGCTCCTGGCCTAGTGCAGGGAGTCACTGACTCCTGCACCCTACCTCCTTCCCCTAGCTGCTCCGGTCACCAACTGCCTAACGTGCTCAGAGCCCGCGAAATGTATTTATCCCTGAGCAGGGAGATACTGTAGCCCTATTGGTTCTCTGGGGTCATGTGGGGTGATGGAGGCTCATGGGACATGTAGTCCCCTCTCTAGAGCCCTCTTCCCATTTGTCCGGGTTGCCGCACTAATCACTGCGCATGCGCAACCTGTCTGTGGGCCTCCCGGCGCTTGCTCTGCACTGCGCATGCCCAAAGCCACTGATTATGGCAGCGCCCTGCACCGGAAGCCGCCGGGACCTTCGCAACGCGACTGCGGCCCTAGCAATGGGCTGCGCGCGTCCCCGGCAACCGCCCGCATCCCAAGGAGAGGCGCGCTATGCTTGCGCACGCCCCGCACCTCCCTATGAGCGGTTGCTCTGCTTCTCCCCACCGCGGTATGTACAGGGAGGGAGGGGGGTCCGCAACAGAAGGGGGGACCTGGATACATCCTTCCCCTGGTAAAAACCCCAACGTCCTCGCTTGGGATACATAACTCAACCATGTACAGAAATTATATAATAAAAATGCAGTTCAATCATATAACTTAGCACATTCGCATTGACTTTATACGATGTTGCATAATTCTGTGAGCATCACAATCACAGATTGGATTTTGCTCCGAGACCACTGCTGAGCCTCATAATGGGGTGCCCCAATTTGATAATAGGAGCTGTTCTTCTGCAACTCCCTCGGGAGAGTAATAAACACAGTCCTGAGGCTCAGCCTTTCCCTTGAGGGGAGAAATGTCTCTGAACAGTCTCTGTTTGGCACAAAGCACGGGCTCTGTGGATACAAAGGCTGGCCTGTTGGTGCCACCTTAGTAGGCGTTGGCCTACGGGGCCCTTTACCCGTAGCTCCTCCGGGAGATGCCCCTTCTGTGGAATAGTCCCTTTAAGAGGGTCCTTCCATAAGGTCTTCAGGAGTTTCAGAGTGGGTTTCGTTATTGACAGTCTCTTGACCCATCTCTGATAAATCGGACTCACCGTTGAGCGGTGTGGCCAGTATTTCTGCTTCCTCATCTCCCACTTGTGGAATGGGGAGAAGATGGTTACGGTGCCATACCTTTATCCTGCCTTCAGTGTCTTTGATGTGATAGACCGGGAGGCCAGGCATTTGAGATTCGATTTCATATACACCGTCTCTCCATCGGTCAGCCATTTTATGTTTTCCTGGGACTCCCAGGTTTCAAAGCAACACAGCCTCTCCAGGACGAAGCTCCCGATATTTAACCTTATGATCGTATCGCCTTTTATTGTCAGCGTTCAGCTTAGCTGTAGACTTCTCAGCTTGTTGATAGGCCTGCTGCAAACTGTCTTTATGTCTTTGCACGTATTTGAAATGGGTAGCATTCTGTATCCCATCCGTCGAGACTCTAAGACGTACATCCACTGGCAATCTCGCCTCTCGCCTAAACATGAGGAAGTATGGGGAGAATCCAGTTGACTTGTGTCGGGTACAATTGTACGCATGCACCAGGGCCTCCACGTGTCGACTCCATTCAGTTTTCTGAGGACTCTATAGCGTTCCGAGCATGTCCAGTAAGGTGTGATTAAATCGTTCTGGCAGCGCATCTCCTTCGGGGTGATACGGGGTCGTTCGTGATTTGGCGATGTTCAGCATTTTGAGCAGTTCTCGGATCAGGGTGCTCTCAAAATCCCGACCTTGGTCTGAGTGAAGGCGGTTTGGAAGACCGTAGTGCACGAAGTACTTCTCCCATAATATTTTCCACTGTGATGGCTTTCTGATCTTTTGTGGGGAAGGCCTGGGCATACCGGGTGTAATGGTCCGTGATGACCAGCACGTTGCATATTCCCCGGCTATCAGGCTCAATGCACAGAAAGTCCATACACACAAGGTCCATGGGGCCAGAACTCTTCAGATGGCCCATGGGTGCTGCTCTGGTAGGTAGGGTCTTGCGTTGTATACACCAAGTACGACGGCGACAGTGGCGTTCTACGGCCTCTCTCATCTTGCTCCAGAAAAAGCGGTCTTTGACCAACCCAAAGATCATCTCTACACCAAGATGTCCATGCTCATCATGTAGGGAATTCAACACCATGTATTGCAAGTTCTTAGGGAGGACTAGTTGTCGTCTATCCGGGTGGTTGTGGTATTGCACCACCCGATAGAGTAAGCAGTTATCGATTTCGAATTTGTCCATTTCCCGCATGAGCGAGGCCACCAAGTCGTTGGGGGCACGCTTCAGAAGGGCTGGATTCTTCTTTTCAACGGCTTGCCTAATGATACTAACGACAGGATCCCGTATTTGGTAGTCTACCAGATCTTTCCACCGTAGCACTTTGTCATGAGTTATGTTCATCCGTTTTGGATCGCAGTAGGCGGCTAGGACAGCCTGCGACTGGCATCCCAAGGAATCCGCAACCCGTAATTCTGAGAAGGCCACTTGATCATTGACGATGGCGGCAGTGCTACACATAGCTCGCACCCCTGGTCTTGGGAGTTCTTCCCATTCCTCATCATCTTGAGTAGCACTTAGCCCTGACCGTCGGGAGATGGCATCAGCCCCGACATTCAAGGGTCCCGGCTTATACTTCAGGGAGAATCAGTAATTGTTCAGGGCTGCCAGCCATCCGTGTCCTGCTGCATCCAATTTGGCCGAGGTATTGATGTACGTGAGGGGATTGTTATCCGTCCTTACCTCAAACGTAACACCATAAAGGTAATCGTGGAGTTTCTCGGTGATCGCCCACTTGAGAGCCAGGAACTCCAACTTGTGGACGGGGTATTTCTGTTCACTGGGGGTCAGACTGCGGCTGATGTATGCTACAGGCCGAAGGCCCTCGGGGTGCTTCTGGTGCAGGACGGCACTCAGTCATTTGAGACTGGCATCCACATGCAGAACGTATGGTTGTTCGGGATCAGCATACGTAAGCACCGGCGCTTCGGTCAGGCACTTCTTCAATTTCAGGAAGGCCATTTATCACCAAACGGTTGGCGGGCCGATACGGCCTTCCTCTCTGTATCTTCGGGGTATATCTTCAACAGGTTGTTCAGGGGTTTAGCTCTACTAGAGTACCCTTCCACAAAGCGACGGTAATACCCACAGAACCCCAGGAAGGATCGTAGTTCCGTGACATTCTCAGGATGCGGCCAGTTCACGACTGCTTCTACTTTGGCTGGGTCGGTGGCGATTCCTTGAGCAGACGCAATGTGTCCCACGTAGGTCACCGAGGTGTGACAAAACCGGCACTTGTCTAGGAACAATTTCAACCCTTCCTTCCCAAGACGGTCTATCACTTTAAGCAGCCTCTCTTCGTGCTCTTCCAGGGTCCTTCCGAAGACAATGATGTCGTCCAGGTAGACGAGACACTCCCGAGGGTTCATGTCCCCGATAGTCTTCTCCATCAGTCTTTGGAAGGTAGCAGGGGCCCCACATATACCTTGATGCATACGTGTAAATTGGTAGAACCCCAGGGGGCAGACGAAGGCTGTTTTCTCCTGATCCTCTGCATTCATGGGTATCTGATAGTACCCGGATCGCAGATCGAGCACGCTGAACCATTGGCTTCCATTCAGAGCATTCAGGATCTCTTCAATGCGAGGAAGGTTGTACTGGTCCAGTATCGTACGATTGTTCAGGGTTCGATAGTCAACACACAGTCGTACGGATCCATTCTTCTTCCTCACCACCACTATGGAAGAGGCGTAAGGGCTCCGAGACTCCATCAAAATCCAAGCGGTCTCCATTTCTTGCAAGACGTTCCTCACGTCGTCCACATCCCGTGGGGTGATGCGACAAGAGCGTTCCCGGAACGGGGTGGCATCACTAAGTCTAATGGCATGTTGAGTGCTGTGACTGCACCCCACATCCATCTCACTCGTGGAGAACACAGTCCGTCGTTTATTCAACTGGGTTGTCAGCTGCTCTTTCCACTCAGTGGGCAATGTCGACTCACCGAAGTTGAAGTCCAGATCGACTAACCGCTCATTCGCTGCCGCCGCATTCACCTGGGGCGTGGTTTCCACAGGGCTGACCGGATATATGCAACCCAGACTCTGTCCGGCATCAAGTTCCATCGGGAATGGGGAGATGTTCTGCACATATACGTAGGTTCGTAGAGGGATTTTAGTCATCCACTCCCTCACCTCGGGTAGTACCCTATACCCTCTCTGAACTTCTTCCTCCGGGGTACTCTCCAGAGAGAAAAGCTGATCGTTCTCATCTCGCTCGGGATAACAGCACCAGACGGCCATTCGTTGCACTCCCCCTGGTAATATGGTCGTCAGTCCGCTTTGACGAGTGTAGAGATCCCCGTGACGCTCCAAGGCATATACCCGGTTGCACTCCTCTCGTAGGACGGGATCTAGGAGCGAATTGGCCAGTGGCAACTCGTTGGTCTCTTTCAGGTTTGCTCTGATTACAGCTTGTACTATATCAGTGTTGGTTCCCAAGATGATCGGATACTTGCACTGGTCTTGTGGCTCCAGGCATACCATTGCCGCTACATGCATGGGGTGTTTCTTGCCGGTGTTCAGTTGGAGTATTTCCAGTTGAAACCTTACAATCCCATCGATGGGGTAGTCTTCATTACTTAACCCCCAAACCTTCATATGGTCGACCGCCCTCAGGGGGCAGTGTCTAAGGTGCTGGTCATAGAACTTGCGGTATATGATGGTCACTTGTGATCCCGTGTCCAGTAGGGCCGATGCATAGATCCCTTCCAGTACAACAGGCACGATGGCTGCGGGGCCTACTTGACTGTAAGCTTCCCTTGGTGAGGCGTCATCACCGGGGCCGAAGTCAGAAACGGCATCTTTGGTTCCAGGAGGGGGTTCTGAGTCAGACTCGGATATTTGTACTCGGCAAACCATTGACCGGGCTGAGTTTCTTCTATCGGGAGGTTTTTCCTCCAGAGGATCCTCCCTTTCCGGGCAATCGCTGGAGAAGTGGCCTTTCTTCCCGCAGTTATAGCAAACTACTTCGCGGCGTTCAGGACGACCCTTGTACGTGGAAGATGATCTCCCGGGGGCACGACCCTTCCTGGCAGGCGACTTGTGAGTCACTTCCTCCTCCTGGGTGGAAGATTTCTTACCCTTGGGGCGGAGGGAACAGAGGTGTCACCCTTGATGGTATCCGTGGTCTTTTTGGATTCATGAAAATGTCGCTGCACCTCAAGTCCTCTGATGCAATAATTCCATGTAGCTGGGTGGTACAGCTGCGATCGGTGCGGCTCGCATCATTATAGCTAAGAGCCAGGGTGTGCAGCGCACAGCAAGGATGATAAGAGCAGGTCTTGCAGTAAAATTCTTTTATTGGTAAGTCATCTGGATGTGGGACAGCAGCAAACTTCAACGCGTTTCGTTCTAGAGAACTTTTTCAAGAAGTGCTGTACACTACAATATCACAAGTTTAAATACAGCTGCCCGCCGGGTTTTCGCGCCAAAGATGACGTCATCCGCATCATCAGACCAATGAGAATCATGCGCGCCGCGCATGCGCCGCGCGCCGGGGCTTTTGGGATGGTCTGCAGTCCCAGCCGCACTGCACACGCCCCGCACGCAATGACGTCACCGCCTGTCATCGGGCCAATGGAGTTCATCCATGTCGCGCATGCGCCGCGCGCCGGATCACTCCGTGAGGCACAGCAGTCCCCGGCCGAGCTCATCAAGCACAGGGCGCCTCTCTGGACAGCCCCTAAGCCGAGAGCAGGCCCCCGGAGGCTGCGTGCGCCCCCCTCACGCTCCCCGTGTCGGCGCATGCGCATACACTTCCTAAAGCTGTCAGGGCGCTGAAGGACCCAATATGTACATAAACACTAACCAGAGGCCAATGAGACATTAAATTAGATCCCCATGGGCCACTAAAAGTCACCAGTCAGGCAGCTGCATATAAAATACACAAAAGATAAATGAATTTAAACAAAAGTAGTTACTAAACAATTCCTATAAACATTGATATAAAGAAATTTCATAAAAATATATATATACAGAAATTAATAATAAACAATATTATAAGGAAACAAATGTTATAGACAAAAAGATATAGGTAAGCATATATAAGGAAAACATAATCTAACACTATTATGTGTTTGGACAAAAATGTAATATGAAAATTGTTTTTATTATTTAAAAATTTCCTGAAAACATTAAAAACAAATTAAAAAGGTATATTTTTATCTTGTACCTATATCTAGAGAACAGCAAATTGCTTGCTTCTTTATGTAAGATGGAGTTCATGGCCTAATAATCATATTGTTAAATGAACGCCTTTGTTTATATATATAACTAGCTGAGAGACCCGGCGTTGCCCGGGATGTAATGTTCCCGTTCCTCTCTCTCCTCCCCCCTCTCTCTGTTTGTCCCCCATTCACATCAATCCAGTCCCCCCCCTCCCTCCCTCCTTTACAGCTTCATGTAGCGTGTGTGCGTCAGTCACTGTGTGTTTGCTCGCGCGTCAGTGAGTCTGAGGCAGAAACACAAACACACACAGACTGACTGACGCACACACAGTCAGTGTGTGCCTCAGTCAGTGTGTGCGTGCGTCAGTCAGGCTTTGTGTGCGCGTCAGTCAGTGTGTGCGCGCGGGGCGTCAAAGGCAGGGGGGGGCGTCAAAGGCAGGGGGGGCGTCAAAGGCAGGGGGGGGCGTCAAAGGGAGGGGGGGGGCGTCAAAGGGAGGGGGGGGGCGTCAAAGGGAGGGGGGGGGCGTCAAAGGGAGGGGGGGGGGCGTCAAAGGGAGGGGGGGGGCGTCAAAGGGAGGGGGGGGGCGTCAAAGGGAGGGGGGGGGGCGTCAAAGGGAGGGGGGGGGCGTCAAAGGGAGGGGGGGGGCGTCAAAGGGAGGGGGGGGGGCGTCAAAGGGAGGGAGAGAATGAAAGGTCACACACACACACACACACACACACACACACACACACACACACACACACACACACACACACACACACACACACACACACACACACACACACACACACACACACACACACAAACACACACACACACACATACACACACACATACACACACACACACACACACCTCAGTTGATGCGCCCTTTCTCAGTTCCGTTTGGCGCCGGAGGTGGGGAGCGACACCTACCTGTACTTCCGGGCGCCGCCACCGTCTGACTCGGCGCCGCGAGGGAGGAAGGGGGTCCGCCATCTTACGCGCCGCGTGGCAGCTGCGGGAAGCGAGGTGATTTGGAGCGGGGAGAGGTGATTTGGAGCGGGGAGAGGTGATTTGGAGCGGGGAGAGGTGATTTGGAGCGGTGAGGGGGGAGAGGTGATGCCGCTGGGGAGGGGGAAAGGTGATTTGGAGCGGGGAGGGGGAAGAGGTGATGCCGCTGGGGAGGGGGAAGAGGTGATGCCGCTGGGGAGGGGGAAGAGGTGATGCCGCTGGGGAGGGGGAAGAGGTGATTTGGAGCGGGGAGAGGTGATTTGGAGCGGGGAGAGGTGATTTGGAGCGGGGAGAGGTGATTTGGAGCGGGGAGAGAGGTGATGCCGCTGGGGAGGGGAGAGAGGTGATTTGGAGCGGGGAGAGAGGTGATTTGGAGCGGGGAGAGAGGTGATTTGGAGCGGGGAGAGAGGTGATTTGGAGCGGGGAGAGAGGTGATTTGGAGCGGGGAGAGAGGTGATTTGGAGCGGGGAGAGAGGTGATTTGGAGCGGGGAGAGAGGTGTGTGTGTGTGTGTGTGTGTGTGTGTGTGTGTGTTTTATTTATTTTTTTGGACCTTTGGCCCGTCACTCCGCCTCAGGCCAATGAGAGGTGTGGGGGGCGGGCCAAGGGGGTGGTGTGAGTGTGTGAGGCCAATGAGAGGTGTGCGGGGGCGGGCGGGCCAAGGGACCAATGAGATTGCCGCTAGGGACACCGGACATCCAGCAGGCAGGCATGCATGCAGGCAGGCAGGCAAACATACAGTGCTTTCACTAATATAGTATAAGATGTGGAGTACTATGTAGTAGGCATGTGAATTTGTGGGTAGAGTATATTTTCCTCTTAAGCATTGTCGCAATACTATATTTACATACATTTTGGCCTAGATGGATATATAGTTTGTGACGAGTTGTTAGGTACATAAGCTCTTTAGAGAAAACCAGAGTACATGGACAGTAATAATTTTGTTTAAATATACGTAATGACCCCTTTCACAGAGATAAGTTAATTGGTCCAAGAATTGGTTGGAGACAAGTGGGGGTAATAAAGCCAAGGCTAATAGACTGTTGTTATTATTGTATGTATATATAGATTTTGTCTGTATTTTTTTCTGTAATAAATATTAAAATCGCTGGAGAAGTGGCCTTTCTTCCCGCAGTTATAGCAAACTACTTCGCGGCGTTCAGGACGACCCTTGTACGTGGAAGATGATCTCCCGGGGGCACGACCCTTCCTGGCAGGCGACTTGTGAGTCACTTCCTCCTCCTGGGTGGAAGATTTCTTACCCTTGGGGCGGAGGGAACAGAGGTGTCACCCTTGATGGTATCCTTGGTCTTTTTGGATTCATGAAAATGTCGCTGCACCTCAAGTCCTCTGATGCAATAATTCCATGTAGCTGGGTGGCACAGCTGCGATCGGAGCGGCTCGCATCATTATAGCTATGTTGTGATCAGGCAACGACCCCTTTAGTAGCTGTTTGAATCGGTACCGGTCCACTTCGGCAACTGAAATGATGTTTTTGGACAGGAGGATCCCAAGTGACAGCTGTAGTTTGCGGACGAAGGCAGACAAATCCTCTCCTTCTTTTTGGTGAAGAGCTTTGAACTGGGCCATCAGCTCGTCCTCATCGTCTTCTCGGGTATAGGACTGCGTGAGCATTTCCACCAGTTCCTGTGCCATAACTTCTCCTTCCACTTCACGATGTGTCCGTACCAGTTGGGAGGCTGGGGCTCTGAGGCACTCGACCAACCTCTGCCTTTTGCTGGCTTCGGAGCACGACCACTCCGCTATTGCTTGGAGAGTATGGTCCCTCCATGCCTCGATCCTTTCTTCTCCTGAAGGCGTTTGGTAGAATCCCAGAAAAGGCCTTTAGTTTCCGGTAGCTCTGTGCTTGGGTCGAGATGGTTACAGCTTCTACTATTTGGGAGGCTATCATATTCAAGGAAGGGCCTCCACTAAGGGGCTGACTACTGGTTCCAGCTCCTACGCTAGGCATGGTTGGGAGACTGCCTGGCCGTCTATCGGGAGTAGGCGGGGTGGGTGGACTCCCTGCCCAGCTGCTGACTCCCCCGAAGCTGCTCGGGGTGAAGGAGACCTTTGGGGGGCCTGCCCCGTGAGGAGTACTGGTGGTCCGGTGGCTCGTGGTAGGTCCAGTACTGGTGGACGCTTCTTTGGAAGCCTGGAATGTTAAACAATCTATTATTATCCCTGTATGTATATCCATATAGATAGATATACATAACATACAAGGGCAATAATAGAGCATAAAAAACAATGTATTTACATCCATAAATGACATCATCAAAACAAAGATGGCCGGCGACACATTGTACGGTAGCTAGTCAGAGCGTGGGAACGAAATCCCAACTCTGATTGGCTCTGGTAGACCATGTGACAGAGGCTTTGCTTCAGCAAATCAGAGTGTGTCATGTGTCGCCGGCCATCTTTGTTTTGATGACGTCATCTTAAAGGCAATTGAAGCTCAGCCATTCTGATTGGTTGGCATCATTGCCTTTAAATGACGTCATCAAATTTGTTTTTTTCACCAAATCACATGTTTTTCACGGCCCAATCAGGGCCGTGGGAAACATTTGACCAAAATGTGACGTCATAGGCCTATAAAAGCCTATGTCGTCTCATTTTGAAGCCAGACGCAGAGGAGGGAAGACCTCCCCTCCTAAGAAGATAAGAAGGGCGTGGTGTAAGAAGATGGTAGAAGACAGAGAAGACCCCAAAGAAGAAAAGAAGGCCCCAAGACTGACGGAAAGGATTACAAATAGAAGAAAGAAGACACAGTTGTGGATTGTAAGGGTTTATTATTTTATGGTTACCTTTGGATTGGTTCCAGTGCTTCAGGGTCCCCTGGATTTCGGTGAGTGGGCATCTAATGGTAAGTAAACAAAAAAAAAGTTTATTATTTTAACTTTTACAGTTTTTTTACATTTTTTATTCATGTGATTTATTTTTTAATTCCATTTAATGCCCCTGAATTGATCTATGTCCCTATGGATATACATACATTCAGGGACACAGAATGGGTGTATTCTATGTGATTTTTGGATGTAAATGCATTGTTTTTATGCTCTATTATTGCCCATGTATGTTATGTATATCTATCTATATGGATATACATACAGGGATAATAATAGATTGCTTTGCTAATGTTTATGTTCTTTTCATGTATTACAAATGTATTTAGCAGCTTTATTTATACATTGGTGTGTGTAATGTCATTTTTATTTAGGAACATAATATAAAAGAGAGAAAAGTTGCGCCAAAAATGGGTTATCCTACTGTTCAGTATGTGGCTTCAGTCTTTGTACAATGCAGTTCCGCAGCCTGAGTCTCTCAGAGGTGATTCACCAACCTCTGTGTGGATACTGGTAGAAAAAAAGGGCCATTACAAGCCACCATAGTGAGGATTTGATTCCCCTGCTCTATCTGGCTCAGCGTCCCACCGTCTGCGCATGCGCACGCGCAACGGAGCAGGGAGCTGAAATCTGTGTATGCTGAGGGACAGGCAGTTTGAGGAGGACATAGCCTGTGCACGGGCTTTTGGAAACTCTCAGCACAGCCACCTACAGTGAAGACCAACACAGTAATCATCTGCCAACAGGGAAATAGCCAGGACAAACCACCCCAACCCAGGAAGGGATTCGTTGTGGAGTCTGGCAGCATCTCCTCTCTATGCCTGAAATTATCGGCCGCTTGTAAGTGTTAAATCTCTTTTTTTTTCAACTGTTAATAAATTTTATTGCACTATTTATTTTTCCCTTATATTTTTAGCTAAGGAGGATATCAGGAGTCTTTTCCTCACCCTCAACAAATACAGTCATAGAAAGAGGAGAGTACAACAATTCAAGATAATAGACATTTTGATGTAAGTGTGTCTCCTCTCATTCAGTATTATCTTTCAACCTCCACTGATCTTCCAACCACCCCTACTCCCCCCCTCCTTTATTCAAACGAAGAGCTGTGTATAACCACTGTGTTAGTCCCTTACTGTGGTCCCCTCTCTTCTCTCCCTTATTTTATATGCTTCAAACGTCGTGGAGCCACAAGCAGAGCAACGCGCCAGAGGACCCCCCTTTATTTAGGAACATGTAATTTTTAATGGTTTATTTCTGGTAGTTAGATTGGAATGATGGTGGTTACTTTGACTTAGAATTTATTTGCCAATGGTTTGGCTTTAGGAATTGAATAGTGAATTGTATAATTGATTTGGATTTTATTGTAATTGGTTTAGGAAATTGATTAATTGATTGATGGAAAATGTATTTATGTTGCTTAGTTTCTATTTGATTTTGTGGGTGGCATTGGTGGTTAGGGGACATTGTTCATAGTGTATTTTATTTTGAAATTGATTTTGCATAGTGTTACATGATGCACTGATTAATTGCATCATGTACACACTCAAATACAATTGTTTTAGATTTTATATATATTTGTCTAGGTGCTGGTGTGTTGTGAGAGGAGCAATCACTTATTTTTACAAGTGCTGGTGATGAAATGTGCAGCTGGTTTAATTTAATTTCAATGTGCTGATGTTGAGATTCTGATTTCATGTTTTTATTTATACATGTTTATGTAATTCTTAACCATTTATTTGTATATTGGTGTTATGTATATGTGTGTATACTGTATATATATATTCCACTGTACAAATTAATGGGGGCAGGGTGGGTTAACCCCTTCATTACTGTCGTGGTTATTATCCGCTCAGGTGATTAAGAGGTTAACTGGCATTTGTAAATATTTGGTATGTTTTTTTTTTTTGCCAACGGTGGCCGTTTGATACCCGGATGCCCACCATTGCCAGGGGGTAAGTAGAACTCTATTTATTTCTGCTGAGTTATGTATTTAATAATGGGCAAATAATCTATTATCCATATCTGGATAATAGTTATTTTGCACATTATTGTACTGTGTGTGTTAGGGGGGTGTATTTAGTTAGAAATATTGTTTATTTTTTTGGGAGACACAACATTGGTACCGCAGGCCCGCGGGTACCCCGGCCTCCCTCAGGGACCCCCGTGGGGTCAGCCGGGGACACCCGCCGGCCTGTTGTATGGGTGTTGCACCTGCAAAAATGTAAACAAAGAAATTTTTCTAAGTCCTGATTCTTTTCCGCCTGCCTTGGACTGGCGTGTTTTGTTCGGAGGGTTTTTAAAGAACGGTCTCTTAGCGTAGCTTAGAGAATCCCGCAGAAGGGCATAAATCTGCTTATTTAGCTGATCGTGTGGGTTTGTTGGGACTTAGAAAAATTTGTGGGAAAAAGGCAGTTTAAGAACGGAAAGTGCCTGTTAGCACTGCTCTGTGAATCGCGCTGAGCGGAATATCACGTTCGCAAAGCACTTTCCGCTCTTAAAGCCACTTTACAGAGCTTAGTGCATAATCCCCATAATGTCTTATTGGGATAGTTCTTGACAAGGTTACAAAATAACACATGAGCCTATTGCTAAATCCCTATGCAAAAAAACACAGTGAGGAAGTCTAATTAAATCTTACAGGTTGTGCCTACAAAGTACATAAATTGCAGCATTGCACTCCGGTTTTCTTTGCTCTGGGGTTAGAAGGTGCTGGGCAAACAGCAGCTGTTATTATTGATAAGTGGCAATAATGTTTTTTTGTATCTGTTGTCCAGGCAGGACATTTTTTGAAACTTGGTGATGCATTGCTATACTTCCTCTGCTTTTTCTTGCATCATGCTAATTTTCTGGAGGGTTACAATATATACAGTTGTGAAGTAAGGTTGATATATTAGGTTTTCAATTAAAAGCTGTAGAATAAAATCCTCTGAAATATTGGGAAATCTGCACTCGCATACCCGTAGGAGTCAGAATTCATCCATTCTTGCTAACATCATATTTCCATAGAGTTTAGGAAACCTTAAACCTTAACTAAGGCAATTTTATGCTATCAAAGCACAGACTATTGATTTTTGTTTTATATTTCTTTTCATTTAACGTGGCAACAAAGGAGTTCTGTTAAGTTAATGTGGCAAAGGCCTGTGTTAGTAATAACACACACACACAAACACACACACTTTTAAATCAAGTACCCCCTTCCCAAGTTATGCCTGTTGTAGTCTGAATTGTGATTTGTTTCACTGAACTTGTGATGTACGTCTGTGCCAATAATTCACAGCAGAACTAATCTGCGCTCATTTATCACAGTTTACATAATACGACTTCTAATGTGCTACCGTTTGACCTCTTTTTAATTTGAGATTCATGTTTTTCATCTGTTCTGTCATATGCTTGTTGTCTCATTCATTATTCCTCCAGACATTTCTTTATTGAACAAATTGGATTTTGAAAATGCAAAAAACTGACATAACATCTGTATCCATAGAATTATCTAAACTCCAAAATATGGAGAGGTGATAATCAGTGGCCTTCTGACCCCAGTCCAAAAAAAAGGGTCAACATAAGAAAAGTCAGTGATCCCTAAATGACCAGCCTACTCAATATTCTTACACTACACCACGCACAGTAGCACTCCTTTTGACACAAATATATATATGATGTGGTGGGTTCTGGGGTTAGAGCTTGCTGGGATTGTGTGTTCATTAAGTTTAATTATCAACTGGTATCAGTTTGTTGGAGGTTAGTGGCCCCTCCTTACAGGGTTTGAGCTCAACTCACCCCACTTTTTAAGTAGCAGGTTTTTCCATGTGTGATGGTGAAGCCCAGCTGGTTGTCCCAAAACCGAGTGTAATGGCTGCTTCTGTGAGGCTCATTTTGACCTGTGTATTATGTGTTTTGTGTAACCTCTTCCAGATGAGAGCTATGTCACTGTGTGATATCTGAAGGGGGAAACTGTGTGTCTTGGGGAACTGGGATTGTATAAAAAAGCACTTTTATTCCCCGTGGTAGTGTTTTCCCTGCACAGTTGGTATGCCAGCACTATCCTTTGTGTTGCTAAAATTTCTACGTGTGCAGAGAGAGTAATTCACTTAGCTGGGCTGCATACGGAGAAATGCCAGTTCGTGGCATAGCTTGGGAGTGGCTTGAGTACCTGGACAATGGTGAGTGGGAAAGGGCTGTGACTCAGGTCCGGGAACTGGTTCTCGGTGGTGCAGAACTTTGTTCTCTGAGACGCTGAGGTGCCTACCCCGCAGGGTGTATAGGGCAGGCGAGGGGAACCATTGCCGGGTGTCAGGCCCGTAGGCACAATTCCCATTGGCCAGTTCGAATTTCCCACTCACCAGTAGCTCACTCCGCGAGGGGTGGTCCAGAGTCCCTAAGCCGACCCCCTCCTCTGATTGGGGCAGCCGGATGAGCCCTTATCTTCACGATCTGTGCTTTGATTGGTCAGCGGCCTCTGCTCAAGCAAAAAGATAAGAGACCGAGGCGTATGGAAGGGACAAGGCCGATCAGAATCAGAAGTCAGAAGTTCAGAGAATCTAGGAGCGTGGAACGGAGACAGTGACATCACGACTGGCGGGCTATTTAAAAGTGCTATTGACAGAATAGCACTGAGAAACTGGAGAAGAAGCTCAGGGCAAGCCAACCGAAGCAGGCCCCTGCACCTAGTTGATGCTAGATTCTTCCCCTCGGGCCCCAGTTGGTGAGTGTTACATTATGATTGTGTGATTTGCGTGTTTGCTTGCTTGCCAGAATAAAATTTCATTTACACAACTGCTGTGTCCTGTCTGGTGATAGTGATCCCGGTGAAAAGGTTCTGGTCTCCCGTGACACCATGTACCTTTGCAGTATAGGTCCACTGGGAGCATTCACCCTCCACAGCAGAGGTAAATGAGAATAATCACAGGTAGGGTTTAGGACCTGCATACTGATCATGCCGTGAAGTGGCTGCAGGCATATAATGCTTTAGCCGAAGGGTTTAACTAAATGACCCTTATGCATGAGAATACTAACATTGAAGTATTTAACTATGTCTTTTATCACATTGGATGTAGCATTGGGTATTTTTGTCTGTTCTTACAAACACATTTCATTCTGTATTTAAATTATTGTATGTCACATTTAAACAGCTATTTGTGGAAGACTCCTGGCTGCAAAAAGGTACATGGAAAATATACATTTATAATTGAAAGAAAAACGTAATTGAATGGCAATAGGATTTTTGTTTCATGAATTAATTTGGAGCTGTTTTTGGCATATGAATAGCCAAGTTCTATGATCATAAGGCATTAATAAACCCTATTGATTAAAGTCTTCACAATACAAAGCTTCTCCAAACACGTGCAGAAATTATAACCAGATTTGTTAAAGAAATAAATGAGAGCAAACATTATTGCCCCATACTTCCAAAAGTAGGGATTATGTTTGTTATAGTAGGTCAAAGTCAAGGTCATGTCACAATGGGTGGGGTCAGTCCGGCTGTGTGTAGTTACAGTACAGTCAGCAAAAGTCTTATCTAGTTGTATGCAGTCTTTTGGATGTGTTTAAAATACATGAAGATCAGCCAAAGTTTGTTTGAACATACCAAATCAAAATTATAGAATCATACAAATGTGTATTGTGCTGTAGACTTAAAACAATTACAAAAATGACAATGAAACATTCCTCATTTAGTTGGAATTAGTACTGCTTACAACAATATCCATTTTTAAATATGCTTCCCCTCCACCACCGTTGTTCTAGTCAGTGGTTTGCACTGCTGGCGATGTATCATCTTAGAAATAGCATAGTTATTAACTCTGAATGTAACCCTTTTATTGCTCGAGAAGTCAGCTAGCTCAAGTTGCTCCACTGCAAAATATACAAATTGCCTACAGTATATCAAAAACAGTTAGTTAGCGGTCAGAAGTTGTAAGTCATGTATCAATTTCACAAGGCTGCAAAACTGAGCTGACTGTTGCTCGACTGCTAAAACTCTGACTCAGGCCCTCATTCTCTCCCGTCTCGATTACTTTAACCTCATGCTGTCCGGCCTTCCTGCCTCTCACCTGTCTCCCCTACAATCTATCCTAAACGCTGCTGGCAGAATCACTTTACTCTTTCCTAAATATGTTTCAGCGTCTCCCCTGCTGAAATCACTCTCCTGGCTCCCTATCAAATCCCGTATCACACATGCAATTCTCCTCCTCACTTTTAAAGCTTTACACTCTTCTGCCCCTCCTTACATCTCATCCCTAATTTCTCGCTATGCACCATCATGACTCTTGTGTTCTGCTCAAAGATGTCTTCTCTCTACCACCTTTGTATCTAAAGCCCTCTCCCGCCTTAAATCTTTCTCACTGGGGGTTATGCACTAAGCAGTGATAAGTGCTTTTAAGTGAGATAAAAAGCCATTATAGCGTGATATTGCCTGCTGTGAGATTCACAAAGCAGTGATAAGTGCATTTAAGTGGGATAAAAAGCCATTATAGCACGATACTGCACTGTTATCACTGCTTTGCGAATCTCACAACAGGCAGTATCATGCTATGGAAACAAAAAACAGCGCACAACGCCAATGGTGAAGTAAGTAATACCAGTGTATATTGAATAAAATAATATATATACTGCGTACATCAAGTATGATTATATATGCATTGAGTGTGTAATCACACTGGTTACCACTCGATGAGGCTGGTGTGGAAGTGGTGTAGTATCTCCTCTCAGCGGGCACTCTCAGCAGCAGCTGTATACCAGGACTCTGCTAGAATATCCCTCTCATGCTGACGTCATCTCCATAGGGATTAACCCTTCAGTCCAGCTGGGCTCCGTTCCTGATGGTAGCCTCCAAAGGTACCCCTAGGGGTTTGGTAATGTCCAAAAGTGGCTGTTGGGGCTCCCTATTTGAAACCGCCACACATATAGGGAAGTCTGTTTGCTGTATGCTTCACCACGGCTAGACACACTAATGCCTCGTTGCGGGACGCCACGTGATGACGTCACTGTGTCCGCGACCCTTCAATCCGTCGGCAAGAGTGTAAAAAGTCTTTCACAGGAAAAGTGTTCCACACAATGATGCAAATAATAAAATCAATATAATAAAGCACATACTGCACCGACACACTTTATTCGAGCAAATACCCGGTATGTACCTGGCAGATACCTGGAATGCGCCGCTCCTCACCTCTGACAAGCCCCGTTGCATTTGCCTTCCCAGCCTGGGTTCATGCCTGGCTGACGGGCGGCTGATCTGTTAAATGATAATGATTAGGATTTAATAGGCTGCAATGCTTCGCGTGTCTACCAGATGGCATAAATTCATGAATTGTAATGCAGTATATATATATGTACTGTGCAGTATTGCAGCCAGCGGGAATAAAATGCTTCAATCCCTGCCGGAAAATAACTCAATGCACTCGGGCAGAAAACAGTCACAAACCTCAATACACCCGGGTATACCCGAATTCGTGGGACTAGCCGAGCTCGAATAAAGTGTGTCGCCAGTGTAGATCATAGATCAGGTTATTCCAACGCATTTCGTAGTAATAACTACTTCTTCAGGGAGAGGTATCATGCTATAAAGGCATTTATCTCACTTAAAAGCACCCAGAAAATCCACTTATCACTGCTTAGTGCATAACCCCCACTGACTGCCCCACACCTCTGGAATGCCCTTCCCCACAATACCCGACGAGCACCCTCTCTATCCACCTTTAAGATCCACCTTAAGACACACTTGCTTAAAGAAGTATATGAGTAGCACAGTAGATATTACTAGACACATGATACATAAAGCTTGCCCCCCTGCAGAAGCACTTACCAAAATGCCCTCCTACTGTTTCTGCACATTCCTCCTACATACCAATTATATTGTAAGATCCTCGGAGCAGGGACTCCTCTTCCTAAATGTTACATTTGTCTGAAGCACTTATTCCCATGACCTGTTATTTATATTATATTATTTGTTATTTATATGATTACCACATGTATTACTACTGTGAAGCGCTATGTACATTAATGGCGCTATACAAATAAAGACATACAATACAACTGAGGCAAAAAGTGGAATGAACCAGTACAAAAAAAAAAAAAAGCAATGGAGTTTTTTTTTTTTCTTTAATAAATCTGGTCATATTTTCTTGCCCCAGTTTTACTGCAGGGAGAGGAAATGTTGGCACATACTGTAAATCCCTCATATTCATAATTAGTGAACTACTGCAAGCAATGCGTTATAATTTCTTTGATACATCTGGTACTGATTTTCCCCAGCAGTGTTTCCTCCAACTTTACACCATGAAAGTGTGGATTCAAAACTCTGATACTGGGACCAATCAAGCAGCGATATATGGACTCATACTCTTAATCCGACGGGAACTGACATTTAAGTCAATGGATCAAAAATAGGGTGTGATACACAGCATCGCTAGTTGATGAATATTCCTCTCAGTCTGGAAATCACAAAGTTATAAATACATACACCCTGTCCCCATTGTAGCTCCAAACAACCATATTTACTAAGCAGTGCTACTCCATACGTCCCTTTCTGGCACATCTTAGTACTGTAAATACTGTATGTCCTTATGACGCCCACTCAATCATAGGGTCTTGCTGCCCAAAAGGTATCTTATGGAGTAGCTTCTTTATTTGTAAATATGGTCATGTGTATCTAATAATCTGAAATGGGTTTTCAAGAAAAGTTTTGTATCATGTTAGTCAGGTTGAAGGCTTTAAAATGCAAGTGACTGCACAGTTACAGTGAGTATCTCCCCAGTTTTTGTTTCATGCTCATATTGTTGTATGTTCACTAAGAGATTAACCCAGGCTTTGTAAATCACTTATATTGTTGTCATGTAGCACTGATTTTGCAATACAATTTCAACAAATATTGGATAAAACATTTTTTAGAATTTACTTTTGGTGCTTTACTTTAGCTACGTAAGTAATGTAGCATATGCATTTGTTTGTGTAGTAATATGTGGAGTGTTGTGCGTGGCTATTACTATATTATTTTTATAATACAGTATAATAGGATATGATCATATCTTATTCTTTACAGTTTGTGAATAGCATTCATGCCTTAGTGTAACCAGATATGCTTTGAAGTCAGAGTCAAATGTTTGTTACCCACAATAAATCACTGCTTTTTCTGCGAGCTGTCAGAAGCATAACTACAGTATGATAAAGCAGGTTGACATTAAACAAGAGTGCACAAGGCATTCCTGGCCAATGCCATGTAACATGAACAGGCTTACTTTACATCTGTGTAACATTCATGGAAAGTTGAAATGTAACTTGTGCAATAAATTGTATTTATCCAACACTGTGATTAACTATTTCTAAAAAATATATATTTTTTTTCATTAAGGGAGTTCATTTCTGTCCTGAAAAGGTTTGTAGTTGTGCATAATTTTACCGTACATGAATGTCTAAATTCATAAACTAGCACAAGTTCTTATGTGTGTGCAGTTACAGTTCACTTCAGGGGTTTACGTACAAGCAAAAGTTCTTGCACTGGCTAGTAGTGAATACAACTATGAAAAGAGAACACAGAGCGCACTAGAGGTAAGTATGGATAGATATATTAATCACAAACAAAAAGTAAGTAGAAACAAAGAGTATAAGTAAAATGAGGTCAGTGGATCGCAGTTCACTGTGTCTTCAACCGATTTGGACGCTGGGGATGTGTGGTGCTCGCTGACTTTGTGTCCCGTATGCTGGGACAAGCTCTGTATCGTCAGTGATCCAGCACTTCTGGGTTGCATCTCCAGCGAAGAAACTTGACGGGCAGGAGACAGGCGTGTCTCCAAGAAATTCCGTCAGACACTGCGGCCAGCACTGATCAAAATCAGCTGTGCTATGAACGCGTTTCGCAGTTTCGTGCTTCATTAGGTGGATATAGCTATGAAGCACCAACTCAGTGGCAAATACCTAGAATCTATTTCTTATTTTATTTTAAGAATTGGACTGCACCTATCTCTGATAGGCCCTGTTGGAATGGAGGTGCTACACCAAAGGTAAGAGCTACAGCTTCGTAAGCCTGTCCTGTCTATCCCCAACTAACACCAGCGGACACTAGGAATCCTGTAAGCCTAACAGATGAGTAGCAATACACCGGTAACCAGAAACCAAATCTCCCTTAGGGTGGGGGAAAAGGGGTTACATTTGGAGGCGTTGCTGAGATCTGAGATGTAAACAGGCAGGTTTTGCAGTAGAAAGGGTCTTCCGATGCCAAACTGAGAGGTGCCTGAAAAACACTGTATCAGGGCCATATTTTGCAGAGTTATGGGTAGTGTACCTTGGGACTCTTGGGATCCGAGGGACCAGAACCCCCTGAAGGGGAAACTATCACATGAATATCCAAAACTTAATTCCACGCTGAGAGGTGCTTGATAACCACCGTATCAGGGCCATAACATAGACCTACTCAAGACTGTGCTATTGCTATGATGGCTGAGAAAGCCGTTACCCAGTATACACCACCAGGAGGAATCCTGTTAGTGCCGATTAATGGGGAGGGCTTTCTGCAATGTGTTTGCTCACGATGTGATTACGCTGGCGGGGAATTATCAGTAAAGTCCCGCGGCAACAGGTGCCAAACACCTCCTTTTCAGCCAGTACTGCCACCACCACCCACGTCTACCCAGAAGGACATGCGGGACTTCTATGACTTGATTTGTGGCCTGCAAAATGCCTCTCCCAGAGAAGTGCAGGGCTGCATGTTTGCTTTCAATGGCATGTGCCACGCGGACTGGATTGCATTAAGAAGGGCCATTGCCGTGACTATATGGCCTGGATTGAGGAATTGGGAGCGGGTTCCCTAGAAGTGGCTGCTGAGGAGGAACAGCACAATCCCAATTCTGACCCAATATGTGACTATGTGTGCGAGATACCAGTAGAAATGCTCAGGGAGAAAGGACCTTCCTCACCATCCCTGGTGGAGCAAGCGTGGGTACACTACTTGCAAGCTGTTATTGGCTCCATGCTGATGTCCCCAAGGTCCATTTCTGCTTATGTGCCACCTGAGAAGCCATTACCTGAATCTGCGGTGATGAGCATGACATCCTGTCGGAAGCTACTCAGCAAAGAGTCGGACGCGGTGCTGGAAGAGATCGAGGCTGGAATATCGACACACTTGGAGTGGTGAGAATGGCCTTCATGTGCAAGAGGGAGCTTTGCCAACCGTCTGTGATGTCATCGGAGGTGACCCCACCCGAGCGGAAGATGTCTGTGGCTGCAGAGGATCTTCACAAGGCATTGGAGGTGCTTGCTCCCGGCCAGGAGGCCCATGAGAAGACATCAGCCCAGCAGAGCAGTGAGGATACATCTGATCCACAGGTTCTAGCGATGACCACAGCCCCGCTGAACGACAATGATGCTTTGGCCGAGCTGGTTCCCGCTGAGGCGTCCATCTTGGAGGTACCGGCTGGTACTTCTTTTTCAGTCGATACTGCCACCCTTCCGATGTAACCGGAAGTCATCATCCCGACTTTGGATGCCGGGGTGGATATGGAAGTCGTGACCTCTGCTCCGGTGAGTAAGGCAGAGGCCGATCATTTTCTTGAGCAGTGTCGTGCCCGAGGGAAGGCCAGAGACCACAAAGCTGCCAAGGACCCTGACCACCACAAGGTATTTGCGGTGATGGGCTGAGGTAGGCACCAGATGCCTAAGACATTGGAACACAATTCCAATATTAAGGCCTCACCAACCGTTACCCAGGACACTGATCATTTACCTAAACCTACCCAGGACAATGGGATGTGGGAGGGATTTGATGATGTGCCTAGGGGTGGGATGTCATATTACAGTTCCAGACCACCATCTACTGTGGGTTCAATGCGGGATGAATGTATAGAATTTTTTTTTTCTAGTGTAAAGAAGGTAGTACCATGGTGGGATCCAATGTTTCAAGGATATGATATAAATAGGACTTGATTTCTATTAATGTAAGGTAGTACTGTACTGTGGACCACTGGTGGGAAGAGGGTGAGTTTACCCTTGAAGAAACAGCAGACATCCTTAGGGATTTTAGTAGAGACATAAAGTTAGGGATAACACCTTCAGGGCTGGAGGTGGTGAAGACAGAAACCCTTACAGAGCTGCTATTTTGGGTACTGCCCCATGGGCAGAGCATAATTACGAATAGCAGGGTGGATCGTATAGTGGCCCAACATTATAGGAAGTCACACGGTTACGATTACCCTTACAGTATGTTCCTGAACCCCTTGAGAGAGGCCGAGGCCAATAGGGAGGAATGGCTTAGAGAGGCTGTATTAGATTATCCACCAGGGCGAGCATGTAGCCAGGTACCCCCTGGGCTACTAATTTGCCTGCCTAACACACAATTCCTGGTACCAGCGCAGGCAGTGTTAGGGTAAAATCTATGCCCTGCTGCAATAAACAGCTCCCTTGAGTGATGGGGGGGTGGGGGGTGGCAAGGCCTAGGTACTGCCCATACCGGAACTAAGACCTGGGACCCTCCCCTGGTAACAAAAAGTGTTGGAGTCGAAATTCAGTTAAAGTTGTTGTAGTTGTTGCAGAGTTTTCTCTGGTTGTTGTAGGAGTGTGGAGCCAGGGCTCGGGTTCACCTTCTATCCCCTCCTTTAGGGGAGAGGGAGCATTTACCCCATACTCTATCAGGGAGCAGGGGAGACAGGGAGAGACTCCTGGGGAGACAAGCTCCTTGGGTTGACTCCAGAGACCACAGAGAAAAGGTTATTGTGTTATGTCAGTGTGCTGTGAGGTATACTCTGCGACAAGAATAAAGACCACCATTATGTTTTACTCCTGCCTGAGGCTGCAGTCTTTCAGGGGGAGGGAAAGAGGTTTTCCTGCAGGGACTGCACCTATCTCTGATAGGCCCTGTTGGCATGGAGTCGCTGCACCAAAGATAAGAGCGACAGATCCAAAAGCCTGTCATGTACATCCCCAACTAACACCGGCGGACACGCAGAATCCTGTAAGCTTAACAGGTAGCAGCACTACACCGGTAACCAGAAAACAAATCTCCCTTAGGGTGGGGGAAAACCGGTTACACATGTAAAAATATTGTGCCTTCATTTGTAAATTAAAAAGGTGAATTTCTCATGTGTGTATATAGGAGCTATACAAATCAAGTTGCATTTCGAGTCTTCTCTGAACACATATGTTTTTCTAATGAAAACACAGTACTGTATCCAGGGGCAGATTTCAAAATCCGCCACCCCTAGACACTTAGCTTTTGCAGCCACCTCCTTGCTGCTGCCCCCTCCTCCTTCTGAACCACAGCGTTCAAATGACGCAGAGGACGTCACGTCACATGGCGTCGCATTGCTATGGTATCACTGTTAATACTACCTATCCAGGATATAATTTGCTTATTTCAAACATTTAAATCTTTATTTTTAGCACTTTTCAGCGGGATATAGTTTGCCTGGAACATCTTACCAAGTACGGGGTAGCATGTATGCCTATGTACTAAATGGACATCACATTCCATTCAACAGGTAAGTTGTCTTTTAAATGATTAACCATTAATTTACGTAGATAAACCAATATTCAAGGCTTCCAATTTAGATACATTTATTGAATCTCTCCCAATCATTCTTATACAGTACTTGAAATATCTGTGTGCTCTGATTGCATGAGCCGCAGACGACCTTGACGAGTCCCATCGGATATTTGGAAAGCATCTGTAGTCTGCCCCTTGACCTTGATCCTAGCCGTGGGATTACTGTATAACGCTTTTACATATTGCATGAAGATATTCCTAAAACCCATTTGTCTTATTAGCCTTATCATATTCTCCTAAATGACTGTCAAATGCTTTCTCAGCATCATGGCCGGAATTTTGGCTACATGTACTGTATATGATAGATGATATTTAAGATTCTTCTAGTGTTATCCTCAGCCTCATGCCCAGGTAAAAAGCCTGCATGATCTAAATATATTAGGCCCGAAAGGAACCTACAGTATTGACTGGTGGGCAAGATTCTTTTTTTGTGTTATGTGCAAACGTGGATTCTAAAAGTTTATTCATGAAAATTCTTTCATATGTTGTTTTTGTCTGTGATTTTTTTTTTTTTAGCATCTGCATTGATGTTATATGTGGAATCATCTGATCTAACATGATTCTCTTAACCTGGAGCAACTGATTCCTATGAAGTACATTTTAAGTACACAGGGTGAAAGCTTTATGAAATCAACATATTGTTCATTTGTGAGCTGTGTGTAAATGTCAGTTAAAATTCAATTGCACTGTCTTCTGCAACCAACATCTAGAAAATGTATTTTGTGCTAACTATGTTGTAAAGTGAATTTAGCTGTATAATGCAGGATGTTTGCGATTTCCATTATATTTTGTAGGATACTCTCTATGCCCCTCTAGATAAAGAAGGGTTCATCTGCCAACAAACTATACCAGTTAAAGATGTGTCCTATGAATTGTGGTTTAGTAGAAAAGATGCAGGTTTCAATCTCATGAATACAAATATTTATGGAAGTGGGACCATAAGAGATTACAATCTAAGTGGTAAGTGTGGAGAAGTTACAGAGACAGAAGGAGGGTTGTTCTGGTAAGTGCATCTGCAAGGGGCCATGGTTAGTGAGCTGATATATAATATAATATAATATAATAAGACAGACACATTTCACTTTATCTCCAATCATAAAGCACCATCTTTCATGTTTTCATATTACCCTGTACACCATTGATAGGTCAATAATAGATTGCAAATGACCAATTTTCTTGATCAATGTACAGTATAGTCAAGGTCCAGACTTCTGGACCTTCACAATGCATGTCTGTCTGTCCACATATAATAATATGCATTAGTAATATACCCCATTGCTTCTATTTTAGTGTAATAAATAACATCTATACACCAATGGATGGTAGAGAGTTACATACGGGGGCAGAGAGTGACATGAGAGAGACATTGGAGAAGAGAGTGACATGGAAGGTCAGAGCGAAACATGGGGGGGGGGGGGTGCAGACAGTTATATGTGGGGCAGAGAGTTATATTGTTTGGTGATAAATTTCAAGTTTGACGGTGGTCACAATTTAAGAAAGGACCATCCTGGTGGGCCCTCTATACGTATACATGTAAAATATGATATAGAGGGCACAAATGGTCTCTTAAGCTAGTGAATTTATCAGCCAAAAATCTAACGTCCCGGTGGCAACAGTAATGAGGAAAAATGTGGGTCACTGGTTTGTTATTGAGAAGCTTGAACACCAAGGAAAGGGTTATCTCTCCCATGATTCAGCAAAGAGAGCTCAGATTCTAAAGCCAATGCATTATACAGGCATTTACCTTATTATTGGTTTTGTAGAGAATCCTTGTATATTAATTATTTGTAAATATTAAAGCTGTGTTTATCTATTTATTTTTTAATCAAATGCTCTTGTCAGAAGATATGTGTTTGACATATTTTGGGGTCTATTTACAAAGGTCTCCCGGCTGCAAAGTAGGGCAAAACCAATGCAGATAACAGTGCCATATTCATCAAAGAAAAGAAAACCCATTTAAATTAATGGGAGTTTTTGCTTTCATAACTCTTGGTCAATTCGTTTGCACAGACTTTGCCCCAGTTTTGCAGCTAGGAGATTTGAGTAAATAATGTCCTCAGTGTCTGGGAGGTAAAAATGAAGTTCTCCCTAGAGTCCACTGCAGTCTAAAGGTTCCTATGGTAGTGTAGCATCAGACACTAGATCAGAGTTTTTCAACAGAGGTTCCTAGGAACCCTTGCATTCCCCCGGGCATCTCTAAAGGTTCTCTGAAATGTTCAGGTCATTTGAAAATTGTACCCAATATAGAAGAATTGACAATGCATCTAAGATCAGATGCGCTATTAGAGAGGATTTGGGTTCAATACAATGTATCTGATCTCAGAGGCGCTATTAGAGAGGGTTGGGGTTCCTTACAATGCATCTGATCTCAGACGTGCTATTAGAGAGTGTTGGGGTTCCTTACAATGCATATGATCTTAGACAAGCTATTATAAAGGGTTGGGGTTCCTTACAATGCATCTGATCTCAGACACGTTATTAGAGATGGTTGGGTTCCTTACAATGCATCTGATCTCAGAGGCGCTATTAGAGAGGGTTGGAGTTCCTTACAATGCATCTGATCTCAGAGGCGCTATTAGAAAGGGTTGGGGTTCCTTACAATGCATATGATCTCAGACACGCTATTAGAAAGGGTTGGGGTTCCTTACAATGCATCTAATCTCAGAGGTGCTATTAGAGAGGGTTGGGGTTCCTTACAATGCATCTGATCTCAGAGGCACTATTAGAAAGGGTTGGGGTTCCTTACAATGCATATGATCTCAGACACACTATTAGAAAGGGTTGGGGTTCCTTACAATGCATCTGATCTCAGACACGCTATTAGAGAGGGTGGGGGTTCCTTACAATGCATCTGATCTCAGACACGCTATTAGAGAGGGTTGGGGTTCCTTACAATGCATCTGATCTCAGACACGCTATTAGAGAGGGTAGGGGTTCCTTACAATGCATCTGATCTCAGAGGCGCTATTAGAGAGGGTTGGGGTTCCTTACAATGCATCTGATCTCAGACACGCTTTTAGAAAGGGCTGGGGTTCCGCAGAATTTTATAATATAATTTTATGGTTCCTTAACCAAAAAATGGTTAAAAATTACTACACTAGATATTAGTGAAAATATTATTTTTTTACATGAATTAATACTTTTCTGTTTTTAAAGAGTTTGATACTGGCATATGAGGCTTTTTAAGGGGATTGCTGCTCTAATTGTGATTTTGTGTGTTGCATTACAAGCAAATATTTTATTTGAAATTTGGTGGTTATCATTTCTAATAAAAAAATGATGCAATGATATGTTATATGATTGCTATAATAATGTTCCAATTTTCCATTATTAGTGATACGTGCCAGATTACTGTACTCATCTTGTAGTTTGTGACTTCACAGATGGTACTTTCTCTGGTAGTTTCTTTATGGGTTCCTTGTGGCATCACAGAATATAATGTGTACCTCTGTAGAAGACTGTATACAGTGTAAATATTGTATTCATGTACTGTGTATTTAATATCTTTTGCACCTTGTCCATGCTACTGTAGAAAGAGTCTAGAAAACGATTTCTATAGTAGCATGGAAAAGGCATAAAAGATTTGAAATATTACATTTCTATTACTGTGTTCCGGTGTCATTAAAAATGGTGCAAAAAGCTAAATTTAAAAAGCATCCTAACTAAATCAATTAAATATTAGTAGAAGCTCATTAGAAAGTATTAAAGCAGAAGTTTTCACTGCTCGTTTTTTGGGAGGGGTATTTATTTTTTATTACCTGAACCTTCGAATGGCTCGGACATGATCCATGGTTCCTTGACCTCTGGGAAACCCCAGTTACTAAGATACTGTATGAGCAGTTAGTCCATGCGGTGAAAATACCCAGAGGAAATAATTGGACTGCTGGGGTCTGGCTAGCTCCAATGGCCAATAGAAAGGTACATGTCTTGGGAGAGAAGACGTCACTTTCTTTTGCTTACCCCAGCGCCATATATAGTGTTTTTTTTGTTTCTTACAAACTACAAATATCTTGGGACCCAAGGGGTCCCTGGAGTACATTTAAAACAAAACAGTGAAGACTACTACTTTAAATAAAATATCAATGCATGCACTACAGGTATATGAATAATTGATAAGTATTGCATGAATCAGGCCCTAAGTCATTGTAATTGCACTTCAGATTGTTTTGCTATGTGCATTGATTAAAATAAAATTGTCAAGTAAATGAAGTACACAATCAAGGGACTGTAATAAGTGAATGTATAAAACAGATTGTTCGCATACCTCTAGAGGTGTAGGTTGATAATTAACTAGATCTGGGTGCAAAATGGCAAAAATCCAATTTTCTACAGGCTATCATGTTTAAATATATTAGCTGGTATTTTTCAGCTGGTTTAACCTTGGCAGCTCTGAAAACAAATACTATATCGTGGAGGAATAGATAACAAAGAATGAAAAATATATAAAATATATATTTTGAAAATGTATTTTTATGTTTAACAACTGTCTTAACGAATGCAGCAAAAAATAAAAATGTATTAGCAAAACATTACTTTTGACACCTTATTACACTGTATTGGGGGATATTACATTCGTATGTGTTAAACTGGATTCAAACTGTTATAAAACGTCTGTTCTTACAGCAATACGAGCGGCTCTTAATAATCCTCAGACCTACAGTACCAGAACCAAAATCCATGAGAAGTAATATGACTCCAACTAGGCAGGAATTCCACATCAATATGATTATGCGCTGGTTCGCTGGGGAGGAAGCAAAGACTGCTGAGAGACAATGGCAGGTAGCAGAGAAAAAAAGGCAAACAAAAAAGGCAGATGAATTAAATCAAATGGTGAAAAAAAGCAACAGTTTTAAAGGTGATTATAAATGTATAAATAAATAAACTAGGTGAATTGCAAAAATATAGTGGTATGAATCTACAGTTTTGTGACACCTGAATTGAACTCAACCTACAGTGTAAATGTAACGTGTATCTATATTTTAGTGACAGAATATTTATACTGTGGTATTATTAAGTTCTATGAAACTATTACTGAGTTCACTGAAAATACAGGTATTAAAGTTTTAGTGACATATTAGACCCCAGTTACTACATGATAAGCCCTAGCTTTAAGGTCGACTAGGGTGTTCCAATCAACTCCTGATTGAAACTAAGGGATATATAAGAGGCAGGCAGCAGACTCCCTTTCACTGTTCCAGAACCAGTAGATCAGTTTCCCAGTGGATTTGCCTGGTAACAGCTGGGTCTCACACCCAGCACTGGGACTGGATGGGATGTTTGTGGGGCTCGGTGCAGGGACATGTGTAGGCTTACCTTCTCTGGTGGCATCATCTGGCGGCATCTCCTCCTCCTGGCATCTCCCCCTGTTGGTTCCGTCATTGTCATGGTAGACTTATATTTTTGGGATTCTTGATTGAGCACGATAAGCCGGGCAAAATAAATTGTCATTTATTTATTTTCAGACAAACACACGACAACCTTCCTTTTGACAGGAATAATCACTTACTAGGATGGGGAAACAAAATAAATTGTCCATAGAACGAAGGATGAAGAAATACAGTAGAGTCTCTGGCAATCCTTTTGGCTAGGGCGCAACTTGCCGGCCCGATATTTCCGCCAAATGCAAAGAGTTCATTCTGGTTCGTTGGGATTCGTTCGGGAATCCCTAGTGCTAACGAATTCCTGAAGTAGGGGTAAATCCTTGGTTACAATGTTTTAACCCCTTGCGTTCCGGAACCGCTCCTGCTGCACTTGGACGAAATCTTGAACAACGCTTGGATAAATCATGAATCACACAGGGGATAGCTCGGCAGGCAGGTTTATAGGGTTGACAGTCCTATCCCTAACATGCATGCCCAATCCCTTCTGTGGGAAATTTTAACCCACCTATCCCCAACTTGTCCGGAGTTTGAAGACCAAGCAAAAAGGGCTTTCCGGTTTGCAAAGCGCATGTGTTAGCCTGACACCTAGGCAGTTTACCATAACGGGGTCCACCCCTTACCTGGGGATGCTCAGTCTGGGGGTTGGTCACAAAGTGTGAATGGCCCATGCTGAGTACAGGTATCTGGCACTCAGCAGCATCCCGGCCATTTTCCCACTTTGGATCTCTGAGGCTTTTCAACTCCGGACTTCACTAGACTCAGAGGCTCCCACTTAGCAGGGAAGTATGAAGTATGGAGAGGAAAATGCCCTTAGCTCATGCACCCTTAGCATATTTGCATGCTAAAGGATTTTTCCCGGGCTTACAGAAAAAGTTTTCCTGTCTGTACATTTAAAACTAACAGTGTAATACAGTTTATTAAAACAATATGTTCTGTTTGTGCCACTACTGTAAATTTCATATGTGTGTGTATGGTTTCTTTATTCCTGCCTGCACTCCAAAAATTAGAGTGCTAGCTTACTCCGTTCGCAAGTTAGCTTGTTTAATTGAACGGTCTATGATGTGGTTTGCGGTTGTAGCCCGGTTCCCACACCAATAGACTTTCTTCCTTCCAAGTTAGGAAGCTAACAAGGTAGCGGATACATTTTGACAGGAACCACTTCAGCTAAAACCGCAAACCACTTACTCACTTAACCCGTACATAGCCTAGCGTCTTCAATCAGCACTTCGTTCAGCGCTCACAGCGCCATCTTGTGTCTGAAAACCAATTGGCACAGTTTGTATTCATTCCTATTACTACAGTCAGGGAATGGACTGCAAAATGGGAACAAGAAAGATGGTGTAGGGGAAAACATATCAGTGAGATGCACATACATTTAACCCCTTCACTCCCAATGGGATTTAGGGTTAATCAGCCGGGTATAATGCCTTTCATCACCACAGTCATCATGACTCCACGACAACAAATTGTGTCGCGTTCCAATGACAACGGGACGTCACGTGCAGCATTGTGTCACATGGTCATGGCACTACAAGACCGTAGGGTGCGCCGTTGTTATGGTAAGGTGATGCTACATGGAATTGTGAAGTCACGTGACATCATGTCATAGCAACGCAACACCATTTAACATCGCAGAGCCATCATGAAGAGACCTTGCAGGAGCACCCCTGGGAGATGCCGCCAGAGAAGGTAAGAAAGTTACAGAAGCTCTCAGTTTAATTGTCACAGGGAGAGTGCAGGGCCTCTAACCATGGAGCTCGGTGCACAGGCACCAACGGCACCGCAATCCAGCTGCCCTGTCAGCGCCAAACCAAATCTCCAAGTCTACAGGGACCCCATGCTTTAAGTTCTAAGAGGATGTGTCTGGGAACAGCTGAGACTCACACTGAGAACCAGAACTACAAATTCTACAAGCCTGCAAAGGAGCGCCTTAATAGATTGTTTGGTCGCTCTACAAAAGGAGCACCTGAGGATGTAGAGGTCATAATTTCAGCAGATGACCCATCATTTCACAACCTCCAGTCATCAATTATGAGTGTTAATCAACCTCCTGTGGCAACACAGCTCAGACGTTACCAACAGTATGGCCCAATTAACTGGTGCAGTAAATGGGCTTACCTGCGCAGTGCATCAAGTATGGAGATCTTGTATGCACCGCCTCTTCTGATAATGCAGGCTGGATCCAGCGATTCGCAGGCAACATCAGGTGGGTTATTCTTGATGGCCACACCACCTCCTCCCTCAGTTAAATCCCCTGCGCCACCTCCTGATCCAGTGGCCACAGTAACCTTAAGGCGTGAAAGATCACACAGAAAAGACCCACTGAGTGTCCCATCATATGCCATGGAGAGAGGATATCTAATTTATTTTGTGATTTTGTGCAGAAATGCCCATATCATATTAGTTCCGACAAACATATTCTACATTCACTTTAATAACTAAAATCCATTGTAGAGTTTATAATGTTAACTTCATGACACTTTATCAGATGCATCTCTTGATGTGTTTCTGACTTCTATATTATTCATGATACATATCTCTGTATGGCACTTACAACGTGTTCAATGGAAAGTGTTATGTGCCATTTCCAAACAATTTATCAGGGTACCACCATAGACCTGCCTTTGCCATTTTGGCATTTCACACAAATAATGTTATGATAATCATGGTCTGGCTGTGAGTAATGGCTACTTTTTGTGTGACCTATTTAGTGTAACATTATTTCCCTGGGCTAACATTAATAGAGTTTCTGGATCATTTATATGTTAACACACATTCCCCGCTAGCTCAAACTCCTACACCCACCACATCATGAATATATATTTATGTCAAAAAAGAGTGCTACTGAGCGTGGCAAATGTATACAACAAAAGACAGAGGTGCCCAATGCTACATCCAATTGACAAAACATATAGAGTAATAAGTATAAAGTTTAAATACTTCAATAATAATAATAATAATTACTTGGTTATTTAGTTAAACCATTTGGCCAAAGCGTTGTAAGTCTGCATACCAAACGTCAAGGTATAACCAAAAATGCAGGTCCTACACTACACTGTGAACCCTTCCCTTTACCTCTGTATGAGGGGAAAGAACCATAGTAGGTCCTGCTCTTGCAGAAAAGTGAAAAGACCTCCCAAGTTAAAAAGGTGAGGAGGAGTGAGCTCTGGGGGGAGGTGCCACCTACCTCCATACAACTGTTACCAGTCAGAAATTGATTAACACACATTCCCAGCTAGCTCAAACTCATTTATATGTTAGTACGCCTTACGTCCGTTCATTGTTAGTGATATGATATTTTACTTGCTAACTTGAGGTCATCATTATGTTAATCACATTACTGGATAGGTGTTAGGAGTATCTTTATGATAATTGAGATTGAAGTCAAATTAAATAGCTTAACAGAGCTTCGTGCATCTCCTTATACAGTATGTGTGGTATGTTGTGTTATCTGGAAAAACAATGTCACGTTAAATCTGTTAATTAAACTGTTTAATTAAAGTTTGAAGATGTTTGGCAACAAATGAAGGGCCTCATGCAGAGAGCAGCACTAACAGGGAAAGCGGCATGTATTGGCGAAATCTGCCTTTAGAAAGGCAGATAATGGCGAGTTTTAAAAAAAGCGCCATTTTTTTTTTCTCTGAAACTCGCCGCGCGGCTGGAGAGAACAGAAATCTCTCCAGTGTTGAAAACGGCCGTATGCAGAGAGCAGCGAACGCCATCTAGTGGCTGTTCGCGGCAAAAAAATGGCGCGATTTTCAACATTTTCCTTCTCCAGCAAGAAGCTGGCGCTCTGCGGCCGGTGGGAGAGAAAAAAAAAAAAACCCGATTTTTTCCCCACTAGTTTAAACAGCGCTAATATCGCTGGTTGAAACTCTCCATATGCAAAAAGGATTCTAAATGCAGTTTTATGCCCTTTCTGCATATGGAGAAAAAAACTCTCCATTACAGTGACTTTTTATTCCCCTCTCCAATTTCAAATAGCGCTGCTCTCTGCATGAGGCCCGAAGTGTCAGTTAGCAGACAGTGCGCTTTGAATATTTATATTATAAGATAGATACATTAAATAAAAAATTAAAGTGCGATTTAGTAAATGACTATCAGCCTTCTAATACTTCATAATGTATGTCATGACCCCTCTCACAAATGGGTTGAACTTTTTAACAGTTTGTAAATTTGCCAGGCTAGCATTAAAACGTCATACTATCTCATATGTAATTCTACTCCATTAAATGCTATGTGTACTGTCATTTAGCAGGTGTAGCCCTGGCTTTTTAGGTTCTGCCAAAGCTATTATAAGATTACCGTCTACATTCTGTTATTGATTTAGTCTCGGTGCTCTTTCCATGCCCTGAACTCTTACACAATAGGCAGAACACCTTAATAAATGTGACAATAATGTTCATGGACCCTGAAGATAATGGGAAAATGTTACAGTTTCATCATAGACATAACCATGGCAGCTACTCAGGCTACCATTCTGACATGTGCCTATTAATTGTAATTGGTCACGCTCGTTCATTTCTCGGTATTTCCATAATTTAGGCTATTCATACAATATACAGTAGTTTACATTTGTCTGTCCTTCTGCTGTTTTACTATTTGAAGGTTAATTAGCAATGATGAGCAGTCAGCCCCCTGGCAATATACTGTGCCAGATGATAACATTGACTCTTATAAAAACATGAATGCTTCTTTGTAACTCTGCCCACGCCTATGTCCTACATTTTGAAATAAACACCAGTGAGTATTTGTTCTTAGCTACATATATATTTTTTCAACAAGGAGGTATCTTATCCTCTTAGTATTTTGAACCAATGATGACCCTTTTTTATACTACATTCCTTTTTGGCATCTAAACCAGGAGAATAAACAGATGTCTGTGCTTCAAGTCTGCCTGCCAAAATATGCTGCAGGGCAGCATTATTTATTTACCCATGCTAAGTGTTTTTGTGATAGCCCAACAATACGGTTTTAGGCCTCATGATCATTTGAAAATGTTTTAAAATATGTTTGGGTGGAGGATTGTATACAACAGAATGACTAGGGTGCTCTCTCACTAAAAAGATATGATATAAAATGGTTGTGATACTATCGTGATATTCGGACCCCTACATACACCCAAATTGCCGGTGCACTACTTCGGAGCCCGAATTGCTGCTCAACCCTCGGGAATTTTTCCAGGACCCCCAGGTAAAAGAGATGCAAAAGAACATATAAGGGGAGCGCAGATAGATGTGCTAACTGATTGAGCCAAAAGATAAATCAGCAACCATCAGTGCACAACCTCAATGAAACAAAAGGATAAGGGGGATGGCATATATAATATAAATGGATATGGACTACTTACATGACCTTGTGTAAGTGCTGTCCTTCAAAAGGTATCCTTAGCCTTTTTCTCCTGCTGGTAGGAACTTTTGTACTGCCCCCAGCTGGTTGTTACTCCCAGTAATGGATCAGTAGTCCTCTCATCAGAGGTCAGTTGCCCCAGTCAATGAGTAATTGAGGAGAGTGTATCAGAATAAAAACGTACAGTTTATTAGCACAATGCACATACAAACTCACATGTATAAAACTCAGTCCGGCACCTCAACGATCCATGCAGAGCCCCGCTACCGCGTCCGATCATCTGCTGGGAAATGCTGCTAGCTGGGTGGAGGATTGGTCAGAAAATTGAATTTTTTAGTATGGTCTTTCTCCCTCAGCAGAAAAGAGAGGTACACGAGAATTGTGCCAGGTAGTGTTAGGACCTGCAGAGTGGTCATGCCGTGAAGTGGCTGCAGGCTTATAACCTTTTGGCTAAAGGGTTTAACTAAATTACCCTTTTTCATGAGCAGATAAGCACTAAGGTATTGCACTATATGTTGTGTCATTTATATGATGCGCTGGCTTTCCTGTTTTTGTCTGTGCATTACTGTCTCCGCATAACATCCTTTTGTTTTAACTCTACCACCATCTTTTCCATGGACTTCTTCTCAAGGGTATTCTTCACATGAGAAACCTTCTGCTGGGCAGCAATAGAGTCCCATTGTTGTCCAGCTCAGTCTTCAGAGCCTTGAGCTCCTCGCCCAGGTCACGCTTTTGCTTCTCTGCCTTCTTGCAGCAAGCACGCTCAGACTCCAGATCCTCCCTCAGGTCTTGAAGCTGTCCTTCTGCACTTCTTTTTCCACTCAGAAGCCAGTTAAGCTTCTTTAGAGTTGAGTTAAAATTCCCCATCTCCCAGCTAACTCAGAGCAAGACTTAAATCTGTTCCCTTTTTTTATTTCTGGCCTGCAGAAAGTTTTGTGCCTCAGCGAGAAACTTCTGTCTTTTGAGCAGATCTTGTAATTCTCCTCTTAGGGCCTCTATCTCTTCAAGGTGCTTGCGCTGAGCTTGCCTCCATGAATCCTCCCTCATACCTGGAGCTCTGCAGATTTCATAGCTAGGATCGCCGCTGCCTCTGTTTTCCACGCCTCTTTCTCCTTGGCGTACTGACTCTTGCTAGAAAGTGATGTCCTCCAGGGCATAGACTCAGTCCATCAGAGTTGATATGTGGCAGATTATATTTTATTACTTTCAATAACAATATTTCTACAATGTTCTCTTTGGGTTTATTTACCAGATAATGGCTTCAAGCAATTATAAACCTCATTTAGAATCGCCTGGGTAAATCTTCCTCCACTGGCTATATGTGAGATGTCAATTCTTAGATGGTTATGCTGTATAATATATTGGTTAAGGGGTGTACTCATTTCCCCATATAGAACCTAAGCAAATTCTTAATAGCATATATCACTAAATAACCAGGTCTTCGGGCGTGTCCTCCTGTGTTTGGCCTGTAGTATCAAACATATATTAGAAGCCAATATTATCCAGGGTTCTCCAGGTGGGTTTATAAATGTAGTTGGAAACAGGAAAATTAGAAAAATAGAGGAAAAATATATATCATGGAAATTTGATTTTTAATTAAAGACTGTAAAATAAGACTTTAAAATTAGTCACACTCAGAGCCACCTGATTGTTTGTGCGCTTTCAAAATATTATTGTTAGACAGAGAGCTATTCAAAATCCCTTCCGCCTGACGTGTCCAAGGTTAGAGTTTGTGGAAGCTGCTCTACCTGCTTTCCTCCGTTCCTGCTGTCTTACGTCCTCCGTTCCTCCGAGATGTAGTGGTCTGGATTACCATCACCTTGTCTCTCCTACCCCAGCTTGTGCTCAGATGGGCACGGTCGAACCGGCGTTAGATTCCTCTGGCTTCAGTGTTTTCTTTTCCACCAGACATCGGAGCAGGGCGGGCAGGTTTGTATTCGGTGCGCATTTCGCCATTACGCTTCCTCAGGGATGTGGACTCAGTGGGTAACATTTTGCCCCATATTGCAATCCACTGGTGGATACAGGTGAGCCGCGGTGTGCGAATCAGTGTAACACATTCAGTTGCTGTGAGTGCACTAAGCATTCAAATTACATATAAACATATACATAACAATAATCATTTAACATATTAAACATTAAAACTCATTCAATTTCTGTGAGTGTACTAGGCAATAAAAATACATATACACACACATATTAAATAATCTTACATAATATACATTTCGTGTGTCATAAATTAAAATATGATAGATATAATCTGTACTCTCTAAAATATGTCATAGGGTTATATATCCTAGACAACAGACGCAGAAAAACTCCTGATGTTAAAGTCCTCTCTCAATATATTTAAAATTAGAGCCAGTTGGATCTGTCCAGACTCACTAAATGGCCGTTTTTATAGACCAAGATATTAAGAAGCCTTAGCAGCATTCTCATATTAGATAAGTAATACAAGCAGAATTGACTTTATTAGGATTGTATGCACCTGTGACATATACAGACTCCCTGCTGTCTCTCTACTCTCAATCTGTGAGGAAACAGGTTGCAGAGCACCTGGCTGAGGGGAATGCCGGAACTCCCTTATTTGTACATTGGACTGTTTTTTATTTTGCAGGCGTATACTACTTACTTTGAACTGACTGTTCTAAATCTGTTACAAGTATATTGCAACCCGCTTTTCCTGGTGAGGAAAATAAAGGACTTTTATTGCATTGCAAGAAAGTGCTGTATGAGCTCTGTTCTAACCATACCTACGAGGCCGCTCCGTCACAGGGTGCAATCTGACGCCGCTGTTTTTTGGGGTATATTTTTCTAATAAAGGCTGTAGCCATTTCATCCCAACTTTGAAGTCTGATTGGTTGGGGGTTGGGTCATTAAGAGACTGGTTTAACTTGAGACCTCCTAACGTCATGGAGAATATCCATGGCAAAATCATGAATTTTGGAATTTTAACTGATAGAAAAGGGTAGATGCATATAATACCAAGCTCCCTCTGCTCACCTTTAATTGTAAAAACAGCACTTACTGTATCATCTGATATCAGACTCCAAAAGACGGTTTATGGTCCCAAGGTTCAGCAAAGTATCCGGCCGCTCCTTCTTCTCTTACTGTTCACCCCAAAACTGGAACAATCTACCAGAGACTCTCACAGCCACCGCCAGTCTAAGTTCTTTCAAAACTAAAGCTGTCTCACATTTTAATCTGGTCTGTAACTGTTACATATGCCTATAATATATATTATCTCTACCTGTGCATGCAATATCTTGTATATAATGTATACCCTGTTCACTTATGTAACTATGTATTTGTAACCATGTATTATTTGTCATCTTAACTCTATGCCCAGGACATGCTTGAAAACAAGAGGTAACTCTCAATGTATTACTTCCTGATAAAACTTTTTATAAATAAATAATGTGTTAAGGTGGGGCTTTCATATAGAACATATTTGTTACTAAAGATGTACCCTCTGAGCAGAGTTCTTTGTGATAGATATAATTTTCACAGAGGTCACTTTAGTCTGGGACAACAAGTTCAGGGAATGATTACTGGTGCAGTCACATGAATCTACTGTTCTCTCACAGCTTAAGATGCTGCATAACTGACCTACTGCAGGGCTTCTTAGGGACATTCTTGCTAAAGTTATGTCTTGGGTCCTATACTTCCAAGGTCTGACTGTCACCTTTAGAAGAACGCTGGTAAAATTGGTGGTTTTAAGTTAGAACAAAGTGGAAGCAAAAGTTTAATGAATGCTATTAAACATCATTAAAGTTCTTGCAAATGTGTCATATTTAAATGAGCTGTTTTATGTTGTCATCTGCTTTGCCAACATAGGCTCTAGTTTTAAGAAGAATACTGTAGCTCCACCTTGTGAAGAAAGAAAGACTTTCTTATGAGTGACAATGAAAAAGTTAGGAAGCAAGATTGTCGACAAGTGAAACATGTCATAAGAGTATATATGTAGCTTTATATCATTTCATTTTAAAAATTGTAATACCGGTAAGTACACATCTGCATGACTCACAAATTTGTAATGAACGTATCTTACCCTAGTGCCTTTGTCATCCATGATCACATTCTGCTACTTCTTTTAGTTATTTGGCATTACACCTTTTTGTTAACAAACTATTAGCAATCTCAACTAAATCAGACATATTAACAAACTTTACAGCAGGGACCAATCATTAAAAGAGCAGTCAGTAAACTTTTCACAGCGTTATATGTCTACTAAGTGACGAAGTTGAGACATTAGGGGGTCTGACGTAACAGCATTAGAGTCAAAGCAGCCATTATGTTTGACTATTTTAGTCCGCCATCTTGTCTTGTCTTTGTGAGTTTTAATGTCATCTTTCTATGTTAAGAAATCTGTGTGAAAGAGAGAATGGAATGTTTTCGCTCCTAGCTGACTTTATTGATCTTTCCTCATCCAATCAGCTTCAAATGAAAGTGTAAACAGGTCAGAAGTTATGAGAAAGCCTCGTTAGTAGTCTAAGATAAGCTCAGATTCTTGCAATTAAACTCTTTCTCATACAATGTGCCAAGTGGCAGAACTGACATCACATTTTATTTACCCCATAATGATTTTTAGCTTACATACATTTATTATGTATTACAAAATGACATCAGCTTTAGTATTGTTATGTATTACAAAATGAGGTAATATTTAGTGACGTGCAAGCCCCCGCATAAAGGGTGGAGCTTTAGGTTTTAGGGTATAAATATATGGCATACCGTGTAATCTGGGGGAGAGCTTTTTGTTTTGAAGCTGTCTCCGCTGTGTGCACCTGAAATAAACTCATTTGATAACTGAATCTTTGTTGTAACATTTTTACCGCTTTTACATAAGTGATTTGGAAAATACCACCCATTTTTTATTACGTATACAGTATAAGTATGCAACAGGGCTTACCTCTCAAGATACAGTATAGCGATAACATTTGTTGTTTGTACAAAACATATAGCACACCCTCATTTGCCTATATAATAATCATCTTTCATTTATTGTGGGGGATATTTTAACCTTTTTTCTTGCTAGTGCTGAACTATTGTATACAACAGTATAATCTGGTCTATCTGTCAGTGACAACTTGATGATCAAAAGTACAGTATGTTATTATTGTCTTTCACTTACATGTAATGGGTATTCCCCCTACCCTAATCGCAAATAGAGTGCATGTGAGGGGGAACCTATATGTTGCCAGGTGTGGTGCGTATACCTACAGGTTCACAATACCTGCCCAGTGTGGCTGCACCTGGGCGTTCACAGGATCTTCAAAAAGGATCCGACGATCTCCTGGGCGATGTCCAGTTCCACCAGCGCTGTGCTCAGTCAGGGCTGTCCACCGGGGTATGATTCTGCTCTCTCCGCAGAGTAGGCCTGATCCCAAGCCTCGGAATGGGAAGCGCAGCGTCCGCTGTGTCCCTAACTGTACTGCTGACACTAAAAGGGGCAGGGTCCCTAACCTAGGGCCTGTCCCTGCAGTGACACAATCTACTGATTGGCTAAGGGGCTAACTAGGGCCTAGGGGGCTGCTGGCCTAGTACAGTGGGTCACTGACCCCTGCACCCTCACCTCCTTCCCCCAGACTCTCCTGGCGCCGACTGACTAATGTGGGCTCCGTGACAGCTTCCTATTCCCTGCCTATGAGGATCCTCACACCCTATTGGTTCCCTGGCATCACGTGCGGTTCCTAAGACTCATGGGACTTGAAGTCCCTGCTCAGAGCCTTCTCCTGATTGGCCGCCTCTTTGCGCGCTTCTCACTGCGCATGCGCGACCTGCCTCAGTGCCTCCCGTTGCTCCATTACACTGAGCATGCGTGCGCACAAAACTATGTACACAGGAAAACCAGGGGAGCGGTTGTACCTTAAAATAAAGACAAAATCTACATAGTGTAAAAATGTTAGCACAATGAAGTGGTTTCTAAGAAGCTTAGAAAACTTGGTATAAGGCTATGTCACGTATAGCCAACAAACCGATGTGGTTAAAACCACAGGAGGAGCTAAGATCTCAAGCAGAGACAGATAGACAAAGTCAAGGATAAAACAAACACTTTTATCCACACACGAGTAAAATGGAGGCTTACAAGATCCAAAAGGATAATCAGCATAGGGAGTAGGTGATCTTCCGGTCACTTCACGTCGCTGCTGCTGCTGCACGCCAACCCGACTGAGCGCACAAAACTAAGATGGTGGCGCCCGCACCCCCCCCCCTGCGACCGGCCGCCTTTACCCCACTGCCGCGGAGGTGAGTATCGGGAGGGGTTGCCAACATGAAGAGGGGTACCTGGCTACATACAGTAGTTACACCTGACACTTTGAGTAGAAAATGTGTTAACCTCTAAATATAAACAGTAGGCACTAACTGACCAGCTCAACCTCTGCCTTCTTTTATGCAAAACCTGCCACAAAAAATGCAGCTGACATATATATATATATATATATCACAACAAACAAATAAGCCTGCAACTAACTAGAAGAATAACTAAAAATTTGCTATAATCACAAAGTAAAGTCAAATAAATAATACATCTATAATGACCTAATGACGGTGCTGGGGATAAAATAATAATGAGAAAAAAGAAGAAGAAAGAATCCCAACCATAAGCACTCTAGCAAAGATAAATGGTAATTGAATTTATTAAATGGAAAAAACACAAATGGATTACAAAAATGATTAAAACAGTCCCAACGGAACCCAAAGAAACATTAGTTCTGGTTAATACACAAAATTATGTAATAGTGCATTCTATCATGAATAATGAAACCAGATAATGTGAGTGAGACCTGCTCTTAAACTCTAGACCGACCGGTCGAAATGGAAGGGTCAATGAGGAAAGGGACACTAAAATAATCTACCAATGTAGTACCACCAAACAACCATCAATAGAGTATATAACACAAGTCAAAAACCATCCTATGTCTGTACAATAGTCACCAGATAACAGGTGTGAGAGTCCTGTGAAGGAGGCGATGTGGCAGCAAAATGCGGAGATTAGTGTCCACTAAGTCCTGAGTCAGTTTAGGGGGTTCCTGGGGAGTACACACACAGCCCCGATGTACGTTTCGCTACCCCTGCTTCGTCCAGGGTCGTCTTCTTCTTTTTTCACACACACACATATATATATATAGAAAGAAAAGAGGAGAGAGCGCACGCCCCATAGTGTAAAACCGTACATTTAATGTTGGGAAGGAGGGGGGAGGGGAAGAAAATCACTCACAAGGGTAAAAGTATAAAAGGCAATTTGTGAATTATCACCACCATCCGGTAAGTCTGTGATAGGATCCGCAGTCCATCAGCCTCAATGATGTAAAGGGGCAATGATCCGTCACAAATCCAAAGGTGCCTCGGATACTTCACAAAATGTCCCTAGAGTCCCATAGAATGTCTCCTATGCTGGACGGCCGCACTGCTATTCCGCACTCGATCCGGCCTGTTCGTGCGCATGCGTGATGTCTGTGCGTATTGCGTAATGACGCTCCCTGACGCGTTTCGTCGCACACGGGCGACTTTTTCAAAGGGTAATGGAGGAGGGAAGCCAAGCTATGTATATATACCCTTATGGTAGCCTAGCAACCCATATGACCAGCTGAATGTAAAATAACTAATAGGTAACACACTAATTGCATGATCGTAATTGATCAGGAACTGAGAAATTAGACCAAAGGGCTAAACTATGCAGGATGTAAACATGAGACCACTAAAAACTATTAAATAAAAGAATAAAACAATGTAAAATATATGTGAATAAAAATACATACAGTATATAAATCAATGTGTATACATGTACAAACCAATAATGCATATATAAACCAACATAACAACACCTCAAAAGATATAAAGAAAAATAAATCAAAGAAAGAGATGCAAAAGGAAATAATGATGGTACTAGGCAAGGGGGAGGAGTGCCTAATATGGGTGAAAATATATATATATATAAATAAATAAAATGGGTAAAAATATATTGGGTGATTTTTAAAAAAATTATTTATATATATATATATATATATATATATATATATATATATATATATATATATATATAAATATATACTAAACCAGCCCACCAATTTATTCCATACAGGGATCACTAGGACCCCAATGGAGATAAAAAATGAAAAATGAAAAAAATGTCAAAATGAAAAAATTGCCCTAACATATTACAAATAAGACTGGGGGCTAATTGTAGGCTATATGCCTGGGTGGAACTGAATGTATATATTGGGATGGAGAAGCTAGATCCAAGGATCAATGAAATGTATGAGAAGGAACCTGATGAGCAGGATACAGAGGACGCAGAGGAATCAGAGTATAACCCTGGATGTATAAGGGCAGAGAGAGTGTACAAAGGAAGAAGACTAAACCAGCGTACTAACATCCAGACACTCATTCAATCCACCAGGGGCTAAGGTGCCCAACTGGTGGATCCAGAACGTTTCCCGTCGACAGAGGGTTTTGAAGTGGTCGCCCCCCAGAGCACATGGAGAAATGCCCTCAAGCCCCATAACAGTCATGGACTTGGGGTCCTGGTTATGTGTAGACTTAAAATGTCGGGAAATACTATGAGTATTCAGACCCTTGATGACATTTCTCTTGTGCTCCAGGAAGCGAGTGCTAAGGGACCGAGTCGTGTGGCCAACATATTGTTGACCGCAACCATACTGAATAAGATACTATATATGTACTCTGACAATTTATAAAGCTATTAATAAGATGTGTGGCTTGGGGAACAAAATTGTGACTTAATTAACAGATGTCTGCAAGTAATACACCGGCTACGTCCACATTTATGATTGCCCATAGAGACCCCAGGGAAGGAGGATGTGGATGGTTTTACTGACAAGTTTAGTGGGAGCTAGAATGCTCTTAATGCTTCTTGCCTTCCTATAGACTATAGAGGCTTTCTCTGGAAGAATGGAACCCAGGTGGGGGTCGCACTTGAGGATGCTCCAGTGATTATTAAGGATTCTATTAATAAATCTTTAAGACTGGTTAAATATAGTTACAGTATAAACCTCACAATTGAGGCGCCAGTGTTAATAGAATCCCTTGGAGCATCATAACTCAAGCGCGATCCCCTTTTAGATTTAGAATGAGATTTACTTAATAAAACAGACTTATCCAGAGACTTAACTTTGCTGAAGGAGTCGGAGACCAAAAAAGGATCATAAACTTTGGACAGAAATTTCTGCCCAAGTGTATCAGACTGGCAGAGAAAATCACTATCTCTAGTACAGTTTCTTTTCAGTCTGTGAAACTGGCCTAGAGGGATATTATTGAGCCATTGTTTATAGTGATTACTGGACGCATGAACATACAGTAGCTCTTAACAGAAACAGACTTAAAATGCGTAGTTGTAATAATATTAGAGTCTGAATCCGAAGTCAAGACTAAATCAAGGAACACTGTAGACACAGCATTAATATCAAATGTAAATTTGAGTCCTAGATAATTATTGTTGAAGGAACTTAAAATACTAGAAAAAACTGCCTCCTCAACGTCCCAAATAATAATGATATCACCTATGAAACGGCCATAGTACACGAGGCCCGCCCCAAGCTCCCCATTTTGCCACACAAACCTCTCCTCCCAATAACCCATGAAGAGATTTGCATAGCTGGGGGCGAACCTCGTGCCCATGGCCATTCCACAGATCTGTAAGTGATAGGTGTCTTCAAATAAAAAATAATTGTGCGTTAAAATGAAATGAATACTTTGCAAGATGAAGTGCTTGTGTTTTTCTGGGAAAGATAAGTCCTTGTCAAGCCAGTATCTAATAGCTTCAATTCCCCTGGCATGGTCAATGCAGGTATACAAAGAGGCCACATCACATGTGGCCCAAAGGTAAGTGAACTTCCACTTAATATCCGAGATGGAGTTAATGACGTGGAGCGTATCCCTAACATGTGACCTGAGCTTAGCTACAAAGGGTTGAAGATAGTAATCAACATATTGGGAAAGGCCCGACGTCATTGACTCAACCCCAGAAACAATTAGCCTGCCAGGGGGACTGAACAAGGACTTATGCACCTTGGGCAGGTGGTAAAATACAGGGGTGCGTTGATGTGTGGTAAACAAAAATTTAAATTCCAGTTTTGAAATAATACCTTCCACCAGTGCTTTAGTGAGAAGTTCCTTCAACAAAATTTGATAGCTGTCTACAGGATCAGGCTCCAACAAACACTCCTGTAGACTCATTTTATCTTAATTTGTATTTTAATAAATAGTTATTCTGTATCCTCCATTTGATCTCCTCATATGTGTGATGTGGAGAAATTATGTAACCTTATCAGCAATTCTTAGCATACTCATTCACTATACCACTTTAAGACTGATGATCCAATCAATTCTAAACCCATTAGATGATAGTTTAGAGTATATAAGTCCACACTATCTTGTCATCGACACTCCTGATGAAACCAAGGAAGGTGAAATGCGTAGAGTGATGCTGACAGACAAACCACACCGCCGACCGGTACCCCTGGATCTCGCTGACGTCACGTCCGGAATCGCTTAGACGCATCCGTGAGACGCACGCCAAACAGAGAGGCAACTCCAGTTGAAGCAGAAAGTTTATCTCCACTGCAGCCGAGATCGATTGTGTGATCTAAATGCGTGTTACCATCTGATACCATGTGAGTGTATTGTGTTATACTTACCTTTTTATAAATTTTCTACAGTCTGCACTATGCCCGGTTCTTTTGTTTGTTACTAAAGGTTACCAGAGTGCATATTCCTATTGAGGCAGACACCCATCTTTACCGCAGCTGGCGGATCATCACTTAAAGATACCATTACGTATACACATCCATCCTCACATTTGTGAGTATTCTATATACAGTATAGACCTTAAGAAGAAATCCTCGTTTTTATTTAAACAATATTGCACTATCAGAGTATTATTTTCTGTTTTCACATGTTTGCGCTTCCCAACGACCACCACTTCTTCAACTCTGCACTGGATTGAGAAAGCAATCCCCCACTGGGTTACAGCAGCATTCAACGAATGTGTTTGTATATGAACAATTGTTTTTTCACTATTGCACTGATATTATCCTATTGCACACTTATGATTTGAGCGCCACCATTGATAATTATTTTGGCCATGTGGGAAGATCAATACTTACATATGGTCATGGGCAGGACTGGACGCGAACTTGGTCACATGGCAGAGATATATAGATGACATCATTTTTGTCTGGAAGGGCACACAGAGGATCTGGATATGTTTTTGGTATACCTAGATGCTAATGAATTAAATCTAAAATTCACGTCTATTATTAGCGACTCTACTGTAAATTTCCTAGATCTTACCATCTACATAGAAAACAATCTTATAAAAACTAAAAATTTCTTTAAAGATGTGGATGAAAACAATTTTATTTTGCAGTCCAGCTGCCATCTTAATAAATGGATAGCAAACATCCCGTACGGACAATACCGTAGACTGAAACGCAACTGCACTGACAATCATATATTTGAAGAGCAATCCACTATATTAACTAGGAAATTTGCAGAGAGAAATTATAATATCAGCAATGTTGAACAAGCACTGATTAAAACAAACCTAGCATCTAGAGAGTCAATACTGCTCCCTGTTAAGAAGAGAGTCCAAGACTCTACTTTAAAGGTGCCCTTCATCACACAATTCAATAAGGATGCTAATAAAATCAATAAAATCCTTAACACACACTGGCCCATGCTCAAAAATGACCCAGTTTTAGGAACACATCTACCAGATAGAGTGCAGATGGTTTACAAAAAAGCACCTAATATCAAAAACAAATTGGCCCCAAGTGCCATTAGGAGACAACCAGTTGTTAACCATTCTACCTGGTTAGACCCCCCTAAAGGTTTCTTTAACTGCAAAACGTGTACTGCCTGCCATTTTAGCTCCAAAATAGGAGATAGTTTTAATTCTACCATTACACATAAATCATATAGAATTAAACAACATCTTAACTGTAGATCTAATTTTGTAGTCTACCTTCTAGAATGCAACTATGGTTTACAGTACTGAGGTAAGACCATACATCCCCTCAGAACTCGCATACTAGAACACATTGGGAATATAAAAAAAGAAACTAACTACCCATAGTGTTTCCAATCATTTTTTATTATTTCATAATTCCAACCCCCAAGGTCTCACATTTAAAGCAATTGAGCAAGTTATGCCGCACTGGAGAGGGGGGAATAGAAATTTAGCTCTAATCAAGAGGGAATCGTATTGGATATACGAACTCCAAATCATATCCCCCTCAGGTTTAAACCTAGAATTTGACATTAAACCGTTTCTGTAATGCATTTCTTTAACATGTGACCTAATTACAGTTCTTTGTTCCCCTCTTAGATTCCGCAATTATCCACCATTAACCTTATATGTACTAGCTATTACTTTCTAAATATGCCAGATCACTTAATATGTTATGTGTTTAATATGTACATTATCTAATTTTGTACTTAATAATGTTTTAACTCATTTTATCTTAATTTGTATTTTAATAAATAGTTATTCTGTATCCTCCATTTGATCTCCTCATATGTGTGATGTGGAGAAATTATGTAACCTTATCAGCAATTCTTAGCATACTCATTCACTATACCACTTTAAGACTGATGATCCAATCAATTCTAAACCCATTAGATGAAAGTTTAGAGTATATAAGTCCACACTATCTCTTCATCGACACTCCTGATGAAACCAAGGAAGGTGAAATGCGTAGAGTGATGCTGACAGACAAACCACATCGCCGACTGGAACCCCTGGATCTCACTGACGTCACGTCCGGAATCGCTTAGACGCATTCGTGAGACGCACGCCAAAAAGAGAGGCAACTCCAGGGGAAGCAGAAAGTTTATCTCCACTGCAGCCGAGATCGATTGTGTGATCTAAATGCGTGTTACCATCTGATACCATGTGAGTGTATTGTGTTATACTTACCTTTTTATAAATTTTCTACAGTCTGCATTATGCCCGGTTCTTTTGTTTGTTACTAAAGGTTACCAGAGTGCATATTCCTATTGAGGCAGACACCCATCTTTACCGCAGCTGGCGGATCATCACTTAAAGATACCATTACATATACACATCCATCCTCACATTTGTGAGTATTCTATATATAGAACAAAGACATACAGAGGAGGCATAGATTCCTCCCCAAAGATCCTCATTAACTGCACACAAGGCTAGGGTGGAATACCAAGGTTTAAATACCAAATATATACATGTGGTTCAGTCAACCATTCAGTACAGGTAAGTAATTGCTATCAGACCACCCATTTATCTGATATTTATTAACCATTAGTGTGCTGTATATACTCACCTTTTGTTTTGATGGTAACTCACCCTGACTGCCACAACTGTGACTGTGCCCGTTACGTTCACATTTTAATTGGTTTTAGTTAGTTTAGAGCGAGCGCTTCATGTTGTTTGTCCTTTATATACTAATAAAATATTTGTTATATTTGGCGTTTTAGTGGTAATTGTCCACTCACAGTGATGAGAGCAATTACTTACCTGTACTGAATGGTTGACTGAACCACATGTATATATTTGGTATTTAAACCTTGGTATTCCACCCTAGCCTTGTGTGCAGTTAATGAGGATCTTTGGGGAGGACTCTATGCCTCCTCTGTATGTCTTTGTTCGTTAACTCCATCCTCTTTGCACCGGCAGGCACTATAAGTATATTTATACTTTAAACATTAATATACAAATGATATCAGGGTGAGCGGTAGATCACAAGTTATGTATATATTCTATATATAGACCTTAAGAAGAAATCCTCATTTTTATTTAAACAATATTGCACTATCACAGTATTATTTTCTGTTTTCACATGTTTGCGCTTCCCAACGACCACCACTTTTTCAACTCTGCACGGGATTGAGAGAGCAATCCCCCACTGGGCTAAGCTCAGGTCACATGTTAGGGATACGCTCCACGTCCTTGACTCCATCTCGGATATTAAGTGGAAGTCCACTTACCTTTGGGCCACATGTGATGTGGCCTCTTTGTACATCTGCCTTGACCATGCCAGGGGAATTGAAGCTATTAGATACTGGCTTGACAAGGACGTATCTTTCCCAGATAAACACAAGCACTTCATCTTGCAAAGTATTCATTTCATTTTAACGCACAATTATTTTTTATTTGAAGACACCTATCACTTACAGATCTGTGGAACGGCCATGGGCACGAGGTTCTCCCCCAGCTATGCAAATCTCTTCATGGGTTATTGGGAGGAGGGGTTTGTGTGGCAAAATGGGGAGCTTGGGACGGGCCTCGTGTACTATGGCCGTTTCATAGATGATATCATTATTATTTGGGACGTTGAGGAGGCAGTTTTTTCTAGTATTGTAAGTTCCTTCAACAATAATTATCTAGGACTCAAATTTACATTTGATATTAATGCTGTGTCTACAGTGTTCCTTGATTTAGTCTTGACTTCGGATTCAGACTCTAATATTATTACAACTACGCATTTTAAGTCTGTTTCTGTTAAGAGCTATGTTCATGCGTCCAGTAATCACCGTAAATAATGGCTCAATAATATCCCTCTAGGCCAGTTTCACAGAAAAGAAAAGAAACTGTACTAGAGATAGGGATTTTCTCTGCCAGTCTGATACACGTGGGCAGATATTTCTGTCCAAAAGTTATGATCCTTTTTTGGTCTCCGACTCCTTCAGCAAGGTTAAGTCTCTGGATAGGTCTGTTTTATTAAGTAAATCTCATTCTAAATCTAAAAAGGGATCGCGCTTGAGTTATGATGCTCCAAGGGATTCTATTAACACTGGCTCCTCAATTGTGAGGTTTATAACTACATATAACCAGTCTTATAGATCTATTAATAGAATCCTTAATAATCACTGGAGCATCCTCAAGTGCGACCCCCACCTGGGTTCCATTCTTCCAGAGAAAGCCTCTATAGTCTATAGGAAGGCTAGAAGCATTAAGAGCGTTTTTAAGTCAGTAAAACCATCCACATCCTCTTTCCCTGGGGTCTCTATGGGCAATCATAACTGTGGATGTAGCCGGTGTATTACTTGCAGACATCTGTTAATTAAGTCACAATTTTGTTCCCCAAGCAGAGGTACCACACATCTTATTAATAGCTTTATAAATTGTCAGAGTACATATATATTATATCTTATTCAGTGTGGTTGCGTCAACAATATGTTGGCCGCACGACTCGGTCCCTTAGCACTCGCTTCCTGGAGCACAGGAGAAATGTCATCAAGGGTCTAAATACTCATAGTATTTCCCGACATTTTAAGTCTACACATAACCAGGACCCCAAGTCCATGACTGTTATGGGGCTTGAGGGCATTTCTCCATGTGCTCTGGGGGGCGACCGCTTCAAAACCCTCTGTCGATGGGAAACGTTCTGGATCCACATGCCCTTATACATCCAGGGTTATACACTGGTTCCTCTGCGTCCTCTGTATCCTGCTCATCAGGTTCCTTCTCATACATCTCATTGATCCTGGGATCTAGCTTCTCCATCCCAAAATATACATTCAGTTCCACCCAGGCATATAGCCTACAATTAGCCCACAGTCTTATTTGTAATATGTTAGGGCAATTTTTTCATTTTGACATTTTCTTCATTTTTCATTTTTTATCTCCATCGGGGTCCTAGTGATCCCTGTATGGAATAAATTGGTCGGCTGGTTTAGTATATATATATATATATATAATATATATATATATATATATATATATATATATATATATATATATATATATATATATATATATAAATAATTTTAAAAAAAATCACCCAATATATTTTTCACCCATTTTATTTATTTATATATATATTTTTTCACCCATATTAGGCACTCCTCCCCCATTGCCTAGTACCATCATTATTTCCTTTTGCATCTTTTTCTTTGATTTATTTTTCTTTATATCTTTTGAGGTGTTGTTATGTTGGTTTATATATGTA